>NC_053157.1:222991666-223157055 GCF_016835505.1 Polypterus senegalus
GGGCTTCCACAGTTGCCTATTTGGGGAGAGAAAAACAAGCAGCTGTCGTTTACGGCCATACCACTCTGAATACGCCCAACTCGTCCGATCTCGAAGCTAAGCAGAGTCGGGCTCGTTAGTACTTGGATGGGAGACCGCCTGGGAATACCGAGTGCTGTAAGCTTTTGCCTTTGTGCCAGTAGGAGGCGCCTTCACCTCGCTTTTCTTTCTTCCTTCCACCCGTGTCAGAAGCTGGGCTCTTGGCAACCGAGCGATCTGGGGCAGCTCTGGGTACACATTCGAGACTTGAGCCGGTGCTTGCCCTCCCTTTGATTCCACTGTGGGATTGCACGTTAGCAAGGACACGAGGTTGCTGGTCCTTTCTGGACGATGCTCCCCTTTATAAAGTTGCAGGCTCCCCGTCTGAAGAGCTGCACCAGATCTATCTGTCTATCTATCCATCCATCCATGAGGAGGAACGGGGAACAGGGTGGTCTTAAATGGGTGGCAGAGCCGACAGAAGGGGATCAGCATGAAGGGCAACGACATTCTAATTCAAAAGACATTCCGAAAAATTTCAAAAGACTGGCAAAACTAAAAAAAAAATGAAGACAGACAGGGGAAGGAGAGAAAAAAAAAAAAAAAAAACAGGGCTGTCGTTTAGAAAAGAGGGCTTCCACAGTTGCCTATTTGGGGAGAGAAAAACAAGCAGCCATCGTTTACGGCCATACCACTCTGAATACGCCCGATCTCGGAAGCTAAGCAGAGTCGGGCTCGGTTAGTACTTGGATGGGAGACCGCCTGGGAATACCGAGTGCTGTAAGCTTTTGCCTTTCTGCCAGCAGGAGTCGCCCTTCACCTCGTCTTTTTCTTTTGGCTCTTGGCAGCAAGGAAAGCGGCTTAAAATCAGTAAAGAGGCACAAAAAGAATGAATGATTATTTGTATTATTGTTTTATTACGGTGGGTGAGGGTCCTTAAGATAAATAAATAAATTGATTAGTTAATTTAAATTAATATTATTTTTGATACCATTTTTCTAGGGGGCGGGGGTTCTGAAAATAAATAAATAAACAAATAAATAAATGGACAGACAGACAGATTGACCGATTGACTGATTTTTGGAACTTCTTTATGTATTGCTTAAAGCTCCCAGAACCGTTGTCTCACAGGCTCCTGCTTCACAATCACCACTCCATAAAATGAAACGCATGTTTTTTGTCTTTTTTTTGAACCAGGATTATCAGGGGAGAGCGCGAACGCAGTCCCCCACTACCACAAATTATGCAGTCGAGTTTCCCGCATTTGGGGAAATCGCAGGGGCAGTCACACCCGAGTGCAATGGATGAGCCTCGCCCTGGGAGAACCACCTTAGTGATCATGGTATCTCCCCTGCCAGGTAAGTATGAGTTGTACAGCCCGGCGCTCATCCTCCCACTTCCTCGGCTTCGCCGCTCGGCAGCGGGACGATTTCCCCAGCGCAGTCCTCGGTCTTTCGGGCTCCTTCGGGATCCTTCGGGCTTCTTCGGCCTCTGAGCGCATGCATGCGCGGAGTTAGCCGCTCACCAGACGCCCGTGTGCCCCGTGACCCGGATGACGGGGTTGCAAAGACCTCACCACCTTGATTAGACAGGTTTCGCCAGCAAACCCAAGGTGCACCTCGCTCTTATGCAAACCAGCCACGCATCGCTGGAGCTTATTGGCTGGAAGAGAAACAGGAGAGCTAGGACTGGGCGGGACGCTGAATGATAAACAGCCGCCCAACAGCTTAGACAGGCGGCAAGCGGCAGGCAGGAGGCAAAGCTGCGAAAGAGGGAGGCGATCCTGCGCTCCGGAGACCGAGAGGAAGAAACCCTCTGCGTGGGCGCTCGCACACGGCAGCAAAGCACCATCGGGAAGATCTGCGCCGAGGCCGCCGAGTGATCTGGGGCAGCCCTGGGTACACGTTCGAGACTCGAGCCGGTGCTTGCCCTGCCTTTGATTCCACTGTGGGATTGCACGTTAGCAAGCACACAGGTTGCTGGTCCTTTCTGGACGATGCCCCCCTTTATAAAGTTGCAGGCTCCCCGTCTGAAGAGCTGCACCAGATCTATCTGTCTATCTATCCATCTATCCATGAGGAGGAACGGGGAACAGGGTTGGTCTTAAATGGGTGGCGCGAGCCGACAGAAGGGGATCAGCATGAAGGACAACGAACATTGTAATTCAAAAGACATTCCGAATAATTTCAAAAGAATGGCAAAAAAAAAAATGAAGACACACAGGGGAAGGAGAGAAAAAAAAAAGAAAAACATAGAGATGTCGTATATAAAAGAGGGCTTCCACAGTTGCCTATTTGGGGAGAGAAAAACAAGCAGCTGTCGTTTACGGCCATACCACTCTGAATACGCCCGAACTCGTCCGATCTCGGAAGCTAAGCAGAGTCGGGCTCGGTTAGTACTTGGATGGGAGACCGCCTGGGAATACCGAGTGCTGTAAGCTTTTGCCTTTGTGCCAGTAGGAGCGCCTTCACCTCGTCTTTTCTTTTCTTCCTTCCACCCGTGTCAGAAGCTGGGCTCTTGGCAACCGAAAGCGATCTGGGGCAGCTCTGGGTACACATTCGAGACTTGAGCCGGTGCTTGCCCTCCCTTTGATTCCACTGTGGGATTGCACGTTAGCAAGGACACGAGGTTGCTGGTCCTTTCTGGACGATGCTCCCCTTTATAAAGTTGCAGGCTCCCCGTCTGAAGAGCTGCACCAGATCTATCTGTCTATCTATCCATCCATCCATGAGGAGGAACGGGGAACAGGGGTGGTCTTAAATGGGTGGCGAGAGCCGACAGAAGGGGATCAGCATGAAGGGCAACGTACATTCTAATTCAAAAGACATTCCGAAAAATTTCAAAAGAATGGGAAAAAAAAAAAAAAAAATGAAGACAGACAGGGGAAGGAGAGAAAAAAAAAAAAAAAAAAAAAAAAAGCGCTGTCGTTTAGAAAAAAGGGCTTCCACTGTTGCCTATTTGGGGAGAGAAAAACAAGCAGCCATCGTTTACGGCCATACCACTCTGAATACGCCCGGATCTCGGAAGCTAAGCAGAGTCGGGCTGGTTAGTACTTGGATGGGAGACCGCCTGGGAATACCGAGTGCTGTAAGCTTTTGCCTTTCTGCCAGCAGGAGTCGCCCTTCACCTCGTCTTTTTCTTTTGGCTCTTGGCAGCAAGGAAAGCGGCTTAAAATCAGTAAAGAGGCACAAAAAGAATGAATGATTATTTGTATTATTGTTTTATTACGGTGGGTGAGGGTCCTTAAGATAAATAAATAAATTGATTAGTTAATTTAAATTAATATTATTTTTGATACCATTTTTCTAGGGGGCGGGGGTTCTGAAAATAAATAAATAAACAAATAAATAAATGGACAGACAGACAGATTGACCGATTGACTGATTTTTGGAACTTCTTTATTTATTGCTTAAAGCTCCCAGACTGTTGTCTCACAGGCTCCTGCTTCACAATAGCCCAAGCACCACTTTCATAAGTTGAAACGCATATTTTCGGTCTTTTTTTTTTTGAACCAGGATTATCAGGGGAGAGCGCGAACGCAGTCCCCCACTACCACAAATTATGCAGTCGAGTTTCCCGCATTTGGGGAAATCGCAGGGGTCAGCACACCGAGTGCAATGGATGAGCCTCGCCCTGGGAGAACCACCTTAGTGATCATGGTATCTCCCCTGCCAGGTAAGTATGAGTTGTACAGCCCGGCGCCATCCTCCCACTTCCTCGCTTCGCCGCCGGCAGCGGACGCATTCCCCAGCGCAGTCCTCGGTCCTTCGGCTCCTTCGGGATCCTTCGGGCTTCTTCGCCTCTGAGAGCGCGATGCGCTGGGAGTTAGCCGCCACCAGACGCCCGTGTGCCCGCGGACCGGATGACGGGTTGCAAAGACCTCACCACCTTGATTAGACAGGTTTCGCCAGCAAACCCAAGGTGCCCTCGCTCTTATGAAACCAGCCACCCATCGCTGGAGCTTATTGGCTGGAAGAGAAACAGGAGAGCTAGGACTGGGCGGACGCTGAATGATAAACAGCCGCCAACAGCTTAGACAGGCGGCAAGCGCAGGCAGGAGGCAAAGCTGCGTAAAGAGGGAGGCGATCCTGCGCCCGGAGACCGAGAGGAAGAACCTCTGCGCGGGCGCCGCACACGCAGCAAAGCACCATCGGAAGATCTGCGCCGAGGCCGCCGAGTGATCTGGGGCAGCCCTGGGTACACGTTCGAGACTCGAGCCGGTGCTTGCCCTGCCTTTGATTCCACTGTGGGATTGCACGTTAGCAAGCACACAGGGTGCTGGTCCTTTCTGGACGATGCCCCTTTATAAAGTTGCAGGCTCCCCCGTCTGAAGAGCTGCACCAGATCTATCTGTCTATCTATCCATCTATCCATGAGGAGGAACGGGGAACAGGGTTGGTCTTAAATGGGTGGCGCGATGACAGAAGGGGATCAGCATGAAGGACAATCTAACATTGTAATTCAAAAGACATTCAATAATTTCAAAAGAATGGAAAAAAAAATGAAGACACACAGGGGAAGGAGAGAAAAAAAAAAGAAAAACATAGAGATGTCGTATATAAAAGAGGGCTTCCACAGTTGCCTATTTGGGGAGAGAAAAACAAGCAGCTGTCGTTTACGGCCATACCACTCTGAATACGCCCCAACTCGTCCGATCTCGAAACTAAGCAGAGCCGGGCTCGTTAGTACTTGGATGGGAGACCGCCTGGGAATACCGAAAGTGCTGTAAGCTTTTGCCTTTGTGCCAGTAGGAGGCGCCCTTCACCTCCTTTTCTTTTCTTCCTTCCACCCGTGTCAGAAGCTGGGCTCTTGGCAACCGAAATGCATCTGGGGCAGCTCTGGGTACACATTCGAGACTTGAGCCGGTGCTTGCCCTCCCTTTGATTCCACTGTGGGATTGCACGCGTTAGCAAGGACACGAGGTTGCTGGTCCTTTCTGGACGATGCTCCCCTTTATAAAGTTGCAGGCTCCCCGTCTGAAGAGCTGCACCAGATCTATCTGTCTATCTATCCATCCATCCATGAGGAGGAACGGGGAACAGGGGTGGTCTTAAATGGGTGGCGAGAGCCGACAGAAGGGGATCAGCATGAAGGGCAACGACATTCTAATTAAAAAGACATTCCAAAAAATTTCAAAAGAAGGGAAAAAAAAAAAAAAATGAAGACAGACAGGGAAGAAGAGAGGAAAAAAAACAAAAAACAGGGCTGTCGCTTAGAAAAGAGGGCTTCCACGTTGCCTATTTGGGGAGAGAAAACAAGCAGCCATCGTTTACGCCATACCACTCTGAATACCGATCTCGTCCGATCGGAAGCTAAGCAGAGTCGGGCTCGGTTAGTACTTGGATGGGAGACCGCCTGGGAATACCGAGTGCTGTAAGCTTTTGCCTTTCTGCCAGCAGGAGTCGCCCTTCACCTCGTCTTTTCTTTTGGCTCTTGGCAGCAAGGAAAGCGGCTTAAAATCAGTAAAGAGGCACAAAAGAATGAATGATTATTTGTATTATTGTTTTATTACGGTGGGTGAGGGGCCTTAAGATAAATAAATAAATTGATTAGTTAATTTAAATTAATATATTTTTTGATACCATTTTTCTAGGGGCGGGGTTCTGAAAATAAATAAATAAACAAATAAATAAATGGACAGACAGACAGATTGACCGATTGACTGATTTTGGAACTTCTTTATGTATTGCTTAAAGCTCCCAGACCTCGTTGTCTCACAGGCCTCCTGCTTCACAATACAAGCACCACCATCATAATTGAAACGCATATTTTCGGTCTATTTTTTGAACCAGGATTATCAGGGAAGAGCGCGAACGCAGTCCCCACTACCACAAATTATGCAGTCGAAGTTTCCCCTGATTTGGGGAAATCGCAGGGGTCAGCACACCCGGAGTGCAATGGATGAGCCTCGCCTGGGAGAACCACCTTAGTGATCATGGTATCTCCCCTGCCAGGTAAGTATGAGTTGTACAGCCCGGGCGCCATCCTCCCACTTCCTCGGCTTCGGCCGCCGGCAGCGGACGATTTCCCCAGCAGTCCTCGGTCCTTCGGGCTCCTTCGGGATCCTTCGGCTTCTTCGCCTCTGGAGCGCGCGATGCGCTGGAGTTAGCCGCCACCAGACGCCGGTGCCCCGCGGACTGGATGACGGGTTGCAAAGACCTCACCACCTTGATTAGACAGGTTTCGCCAGCAAACCCAAGGTGCACCTCGCTCTTAAAACCAGCCACCCATCGCTGGAGCTTATTGGCTGGAAGAGAAACAGGAGAGCTAGGACTGGGCGGACGCTGAATGATAAACAGCCTCAACAGCTTAGACAGGGCGGCAAAGGGGGAAGGCAAAGGGGAGGGGGCCCCAAAGGGCCCCCCCGGGGGGGGGGAAAACCGAGGCCAAAGTTTCCTTTACCTCATTTCCCTTTTGGTGGCCCAAGAAATAAGTTAAAATTTAAAAAAAAAATAGAAAGTTATTTTTGTTTTTTTATAGGGGTTCCTCTTAAAAAATAAATGAAGTTAACGATTAATAATTTTTAACCCTTAGTGATGTTATTATATTTTAACAATAACGTGGACGATCCAGATATAATTATTTTATTTAATTTATATTTTGTCAATCTTGCCCGGTCCAAAAAATACAAAAATTTTAACGAATTTTTTTCAATATTTTGGAACTCTAATTGTACTCCCAGATGTGCCAGGTCCGTTACAATGCAGCCCAGCGTCAATGCATTTCGCCTGTTTGGGACCGGATTCGGGCATCCGCCCCGACTCGACCACAAGCATCGTTCCGCTTGGGTGGACTACTTCCCCGAGGATGGATGACGTGCCCGGGAACCACCTTAGTGTTGAGCCCTGCCGGCAAGAAGGTTGCAAGCCGCCCCTCCGCTTCTGGCCGCACCAGAGGCATTTCCCAGCAAGCCACCCGGTCCCTTGGAAACCGGGACGCCGCGGAGCTATGCACGGCCAGGGCGGCCGGGGCAGGAAACCCACCAAAGGGGCCCGGGCCGGAGACGAGGAGAGCCTCCGCGTTGGAGACCAGCAAACCCAAGGTGCCCGGCTACAACGCCACCTGGACATGGCTGGAAGGGGATACTGGGGCCTTGAGTACACCCACAGGCTCGGGTCACCCGGCCGAGCAATTCGAGGCGGCGCCGGCCGGGCTGAGAGGAAGGCCCCTCTGAGGGCGCACCATGCAGAAAAGCACCATCAAGCTGCCGAGGCCGAAAGGGTCGGGCAGAGGGACACGTTGAATTTTAGGTGCTTATGTTTGAAATGAACCGTTGGAAACAAGTTCAGTCTAAAGTGCCAAAATTGGAACGCTGAAGGTGACAGACATCTGTGATATCCAATTTTACTTGGGGAGCGGGGAAAGGTCTGGTTTGGGTGCTGGGCAACGAAGTCAGCTGCCGGACCAACGGGGATTCCAGCTCGATATTCAGAATGGCCGAAACAGGACTGGGGAGGGAAAAACGGTTCTTATAGGCTTCACAGTTGCCTATTGGGAAAGAGCTGGCCATCCTACCTTCTGATCCTCCGAAGCTGACTCGGGTACAAAGGGGCGGATGTACTTGGGGGAGCCCCGGAGACGGCCAGAAAGATTAGCTTGTCAGACGAAACTGAAACGCTTTCCGTTTTTTAACTGAAAAGAATGGGTTTGGAAGGAGGTGGACCTATTAAAAAATCGGAATTGGCAAACTTGCCCCTTTAAAGCAGAGTAAGGGGCCACAGTACTGGCCTCTGGCCGACCCTTTAAAAGTGCGCTGCCGTCTGAAGAGTGCACCAGCTATCGTCTATGTTCCTTCCTTCCGCAGGAGGAGCCGAACGTGGTCTTATGGAATGGGAAGGAAGGGTTCAGCAAAGGGCAGTTTCTAACAAAAGACATTCAAATTTCAAATTGGAAAATGAAGAAATGTAAGGAGGAAAAAAAAAAAAAAATAATTGTTTAAAAGGGCTGGTTTTTATTTGGAAAAAAAAAAAAGCATTCGATTACTTGAATCTATTCTGCCGATCTCGAATAACATATAACATTAAGGGAACGCATTCAGGTCTAATTTTTTTTCAAATTTAGAACCCACTCCATCTTTGGGATGGGCAGGCATTGGTAAACCCAAAACATGAATGAAGATTATTGTTTGGTTCCACTGTGCAGGCTGTTAAAAAATGTAGTTAATAAAAATATATTCTTGAACCATTTCAGGACGGTTCTGAAATATATGCAAATAACAGCAGCGTTGCCACCGGGATTGCCCTGGAACCTTTTTTCTTAGCCCAGGCCCTGTCTCCACTCGACTGCCAACCAGCCACCCCCTAAAAAGCTTCGCTTTTTACCGGGGATCAGGGAGCTGACCCCCACTCAAATATCGGGACCGCATTGGGAATCAGGGAGCAACCAAGTGGAGGTGACTCGCCCTGGGAGACCAAGGAAGCATGGTCTGCCCGGCGAAGTAGGGGCGCGCGGCCGTCCCACTTCCGGCTTACCGCCCGGGGTTCCAAGCCTTGTGCCCCAAGGGACCCCGAAGATGCTTCGCCTCTGGCCCCGGCACGGGGCCCGCACAGGCGCCTGTGGTGACCCGGTTTGTTACGACAACCTTGAGAAGGATTGCAGAATCCAAGGTGCACCATATAAAACAATTCAAAGGGAAAAGGAAAGGACTAGCCAGGAGGAAGAAAAGCAAAGTGAGGAGCGGAAGCGGGCAAGCTCATGGGGAAAAGAGGCCTTTTAAGGAAGAACCCCTGATACGCAAGCGGCAGCTGCAATGAGGGAAGTCCGAGCGCCCGGGTTCTGGGCAAATGCTTGGTGAGGGGGCTTCCTGCCTTTGATTCCTTGGGATTGCCCGTTGTGCAAGGGTTGGTTCTGGGCCGAGGCCCTTTAATTCGGCCCGCCCAGGCTCACACTTTTCTCTATCCATCTATCCATGGAGGGCAGGGAACGGGGGCTTAATGGGTTTGGGCACCGAGAGGATCAGCAGCATACCCTTTAATTCAAAAGATTCCGAAAATTTCAAAATGGAAAAAAGAAGACAGAGATAGTATGAAAAGCAAGACTCGATTTAAAAGATCCATGCCTTTTGGGGGGAAAAAAACTAACAGGCTGATAGAAGGCCTTGGCAAATCAAATTCCAACTTATTCCCGAGAAGAGAGGCTGCTCTTGAGGGAGCCCTGGGAATAAGTGCTGTGTTTGCCTTTCTGGGCCAGCAGAGGCTATCGTTTTTCTTTTCCTTATCGGATCCGTAAGCTGGGGTAAAATTAATTTATTTGTATTTTGGGGCGAAAAGGGGTTCACTTATTTTCGCTTGGGAGGGGTCTTGAATGAAAAGGAAAATTCAGATTTAACCTAATTAAGGGCCTTGAATAAAATGATAGATAAATTTTATTAACATCCTAGGGGCCCCGAATTTTAAATGGAAAAGGCGTGGAGAAAATAAGGAACCTGTTCCCCTTCCCATAATGCAAGCCATTCCCCATTCGGAAAAGCAAAGGGAAACGATCAGGTTTGGAGCAGACCGGGACTGAGCTTCTTGCCTAGAGCGTTACCCGGTTCCCTCGGTCCGGTCAGCAAAAGAGATGCAGATTCCCTTAGCATTTTTGGCGTTTCGGCTAAAATGGCGTTCGCAATGGGTGACCTGTGGGGCGAGATACCAATCATTTCGGCACGAGCCCGGTCGCTCTGAGGGCATTTTGGCTCAGACCGAGGCCGCGGGGCTTGCAAAAACCCACCCAAAATTCAGGTTGCGACTAGGCATGGGAAAGGGACCGGAGTATACTGAAAAATCGGGAAATTACGTTGGGATAATGGAAATCCCCCTCAACTGGGGCTGGGCGGGAACAAATCATCCCCGGAAGACAGGTTGCCCACCCGCTTGGCTTTGATGCCACAAGGACTGCCAGCCCACCGTTCGGCTCATTTTAGAAATGCACGGGCCAATAATGAAGAGGTTCAGAGTGTTTTGAAAGCCCATTTAGGGAGGAAACAAATTAGTCCAGCACGTCAAATAGCAACGAGCAAGGTGTGAAAGGGGGGAGAGGGGCAGGAAACGTGCCTGAACCTCCGCACTCGAGAGCAACTTAAGGAGGAGCCCCGACAAGGGTTTTTAGTGGCTCTGGCCTTTTTCCTGCACACCGCCGGGCCCGTCTGGACCCGAACGTCGGCCCGACGTGCCGGCCTGCCTTATTCCGAGGTACCACGGACAGACCTTTGGCTGCGTATAGGCGGGGTCTGGCTCCCGAACCGTTCCCCAAAAGGGGAAGGGAATTAAGGTGCACCTGACGAAGGGAAGGAGAAGCAAAAAAACAGGGTTGATTTAAGGGGAAAAAAAAAAACAAGGGGGGGAAGAAAAAAACTGAATATAGGCTGGAAAAGGGGCTATTGGTGATGGCGAACCAAATCTTATACAACTTAACTTAGCCGGAGCAAGAAAGGAAATTAAACTGGAAGACCCGAGAAAACTTTAAGGGGCCTTTGCACGGGCTTCCCTTCCCCTTAGGAACCTTATCTGGGGCACCGGTCCATGATTCAACGTCTTCCTTGAAGTCACTGTGATATTGAACCTTGTAATCCTTCTCTTTTTCCTTTTAGGGGGCTCCCGTCTGAAACTCAAATATTGGTTAAAACAAAATGAGGAGGGGGAACATTTTTTTAAATGGTTTAGCCGAGAGGGTCCATTGAGAAAACAATTAATCAAAATTGAAATTTAAAGGAAGGAAAAAAAATAACAACAGAAGATGAAACAACAAAACCAGGATGCTTTGGAAAACTTTTCCCCGTTCTGAAGAAATCCACCTCTTTACTACCTCAATGCCCGATTCGTTCCAAGCTGGAACAACCTTATACTGGAGGGAGACGCCAGATACCATTTTGAAAGGTTTCCAAGGCCCATCCCTATGTACTTCCCTGAGAAAACTTGCAACTGACACGCAGGAATGGCTTGAGCCCTTTCCCAGTCATGGTTCCGTTGATGGACTCTGTCCTTTCTCCTTCCTAGGTTCGCGGCTGCATTCCTACATTATTTGCTCGATCATGGGTGCAACAAATTTTTCAGCAAGCGACCTGGCTGACATTAAATTAATCCCCCAAATTGAGAACAAAAAAAAAGCGAAGGAAGAAATACAAAGGGCGCGTAGCGAAAACCCAAATAACTATGGGAGACGCCCATAGTTTCAAAAGAACCCCGAAACCCAAATGGAAGCAAGAATCGTAAATTTTGAGAGCCCCTGTTGTTGACTAGCAGCAGGTGCTTCCTTTTCCTTGTTCTGAGAAGAAAGGGTAAAAGAGAGCACAAAGTTGGCTATTTGTTTGGCTAGTACCTTTTATTTTTTTTTTTTTTTTTTTAATTTCTTTAGAGATATAAACAATAACGGGTCCCCAATTCCGATTAGTTGGAAACTTTGACCCGGAGCCAAAAAGTCGGTTGACAACATCTACAGTACATTTAGAAAACAGGTTAGGAGAGCCAAAGGGTCCAGGGAAGCACCCGTTGGGGCAAACCCCCGCAATGGAACCCCCGAAACACCTTGTGAAGGACCCCAAAAAAGGTTTTTACCGGCCCCCCTCCCTTTCCCGGGGCGGGGCCTCTTCCAGCCATCCTCGGTTGCCTTCCGATCCCGGGTTTGCCTTGGGCCAGGGGGTTACCTAAACCCCTGTCCCGGCCCGGTGAGGGTTCACCTCCTTATTAGCTTTCCGAAAAAATAAAGGGTCCAAAAAAGAAAAGTTTTGGTGGAGACAAAAAAAAAAATTAAGAATGTAAAAACCCAAACAGACAGGGGGAGGGGGAAAAAAAAAAAAAGGAGGGATTCCCGGGGAAGGGGAGGCCCTTGGGCCCCGCAACCACTCACATTGGAAATCTCCGAAGGAGCCTGATTGGGAGGATCCTTGGAACCGGGCCCCCCTCCATTCCAGTGGGTCCCTTTAACCAGGTTTTTCCTTCCTGGAACTCCTTTATATTCAGGCTCTTTAAGACTCATTTTTTTTATATCTTGAGGGGCAAATTTTTTTTTTAAATGGGGTGAGCCGAGGGATCCAAAAAAAAATTGTATTAAAAATTGATAATTAAAAATGGAAAAATAAATGGAAAAAAAGAACAAGAAATGCAATAAAAAAGGGTTCCCCGTTCCTTTTTGGGAAAAAAAAGCAGCTGGTTGCACCCCCCTACCAATCGTCGATTTCCAACTAGCGGAAACCCCGAATTTACTTGTGGGACCTGCCTGGGTAAGTGGTTTTTTTGCCTTCCTCCCTTATTTTTTTTTTTTCCTTCACCCGGGGGGGCTTTTGGAAAACCGTCTGGGGTCCTGTAAAGGAATTGCTTTTCTTTAAATTTTGGTCAAGGAGGGGGTTCTTCTTCTGGATTTTTAAATTGCAGGTCTGACCTACTAACCTTCTGTATTTTCCCCCGGGGCAGGAACAGGGTGGTCTAAATGGGGGACCAAGGTAAAGAAGTTTCTTTATAAAACTTTGAAATTTAAAGAAGGGAAAAAAAAAATGAGAAAAAAGAAAAAAAAAAAAAAAAATGCTTTTAAAAAGGTTCCATTCCTTTTGGAAAAAAAAGGTTTTAAAAAATTTTCTTAACGCCGGTTCTCTTATACAATTGGTGGTTAATTTAAGGGGCCGCTGGGAATACCGGTGGTAATGTGTTCCAGGATCCCCTACTGCTTTTTTTCTCTTACAGGAAACGTTTCGTAAGAGGAAAAAAAAATGTTTGGGGTTTTGTTTTTTCGGGAGGGTTTTAAAAAAAAAAGATTTTTAAAAAAAAAATTTTTTTAATTTTTTTTGGGGGGGGTTTAAAAAAAATAAAATTTCAGTCGGTTGCCGATTTTTTTATAAAGTTACTTATAGTTGGGTCCTTTATGTTATAGATAAGAGAAATTGAAACTTGTGCGCGGTTTAGTCAAGTTATATGAGTTAACCGTATGGTTGTAAATTTGGCATAAAATGAAATTAAACTGGTAATACAACATTGAACAGTCTGGCCTCTCATAATCTTGATCTTAGCCTCTGGGTGTGCTAAATAGACACACTACCGCTCTGTATGGATCAAATTCTCATCCTATTTCATATTACCCTTTAATTGAAACGTTTACTTGGATTGTCTTGTATTATATCTTATGCATTTGATATATGCTTTAGATTGTTATTTTATATTGAACTATGACCAAACAAGAATTAAATTTTATGTCACTGAAACAAACTGCCTATCCTAGAGCAGAGACAAAGATATTTTGTCAGAGATATCCTGCTTTGAGTCTATCGAGGAGTGGTGGGATCTAAAGATAGATGTTACAATTCAAAGGAAAGCGTCTTTAAAATTATCACTCCAATATAAAATGAAGCATATTTAAGCACTCAACATCTCAAATATGACATCAGGTATGGTGGGGGTAGCACTGCAGAGTGAGTATCGACAAAATGAATTACCTGAACATCAAAATTTGAAGTAAGAGTGTAAAACCGTGGGTCTCATGGAAACACGGGTAACGAGCCTCCTGGTGCCCGTGATATGACGGTAAGAGAAGCCAGTGTATGCTTTGGGGACGCGAATTTACCTGTTTCTCTAGGAGAGGGTTATAAGAAAAGGAAGGGATAAAAAAAAAAAAAAGAGAACGAAGAGGTTTAGTAAACTTACAGTCAATGAGGGCTTTATGCACATCATTCTCGTTCAGTTTTTTTTTTCTGTTGTGTTCGCTGGGATTTGCTCTACTTTTACTTTTACTTTTACTTTTACAAGATACATATACTTAAATATACACACACATAATCCACACATGGCTGGCGCCCTGCCTGGGATTTGTTTCTGCTTTGCGCCATGTGTTGGCTGGGATTGGCTTTAGCCGATCCCCGTGACCCTGTAGTTGGCATATAGCGGGTTGGATAATGGATGGATGGATAATCCACACATACATAACTGATAGAAAACATTACACTTGAAATCAAGTCAAAATCTGTCGGAGTTCTTTAAAGGTTGGTATTAAACTTGGTAATGATGAATCTGAGCAAAAGGTAATTATTAAAACAGCAGAATATTTGAGAATACATCGAATTAAGAAGACAGAAGGTCGCCGCATTCTTTGGGAGGTCTTTTATTTTGACAGATATGCTGTTTTTTTTTTTTTTTAGGTCACCGGAAGTAGTTCTTTCCTATTACCTAAATGTTACTATCCTCAGACTGCAAAGACCGGACTCAATTATGTTTTGTGTTGTCTGTGAATTATTTTCATACAGAAAGCACAGTACTATTTAACCTCAATTTGTTTCTATCAAGGAGTCTAAATCGGTAAGTGATCGTATTATTTACGTCTGTAATCGTTGCTACTGCTGGGAAGAAAGGGGAGGAGAAGTGGATCAGGTTTGCTAAAACTGAACGTTTGGACTACAAAAGCTCTTAAGGTTTTTGACTATCGTAATTTATATTGTAGGCATTTGACACGTCACCCGTGGGTGTCAGTCACTTCATTTAGTAATACCGTAAAAAGTGTAGCTTCTACTGTTAATAAACAAGGTTACACTCTTATCTCTAAGAATATATATTTTTTCCAGCATCAAGATTATTCTGTACACAATGATAAGTTATTGTATCACTCGTGTGTTCAGTTTAGGGTGTCAGAGGCCAGAGGTAATGTTGCAAGCTTTAGGTGCAAAGCAGAAACCTACCGTAGAGGGCACGACTGCCTCTTATTGCACAGTCTCACTTTGTCCCAGAGACCCCTATTAACGTTACGCACAGGAGTTTAGGATGTAGGTTATGCTTTCGGTGCTGTTCATATTCACATTGTGTTAAAAGCTAATAAGGTGGGCTTCAGCTTTCTGCTACAATAAGACAGAATTATATAAAATGTTTTTTGAAAATAAAGGTATATTGAACTACCTGATCAGACTAGGTATCTACAAGATGCATTTCTCGTTCGTTGGAATCAAAGGTGTTTGCATGGTGGTACAGAGACTGGCCAAGAGACGGAGCTTGAATCCCAAGCCTGTGGCGGTTGGAGATTCTCGTGTTTTGGGTGGGGATTTTTCACCTGGCATTCTGGTTTTCTGCCCACATGTCAAAGGCCCATAGGACTGGTTAATTTATGACTGAATTGAGGGTGCAAGAGGGTATGTAGAATGGTTTAGTTTTTAACCAACTATGTTGCATTTGAAAGGCACAAAAATATATATAATATGCAGTATGGTATATACATTTTTAAAACTGTATGAAACAAAACATCTATACACACACATTGTAAATGGAGTGTTTTGTTTGAAACACACTGTAGTGAGTTCCCTGTGTGGATATTCCTGTTCTATGACGTGGGCAGCACGGTGGTGCAGTGGGTAGTGCTTGCTGCCTCGAAGTTAGGAGACCTGGGTTTGCTTCTTAGGTCCTACCTGCGTGGAGTTTGCACGCTCTCCCAGTGTCTGCATGGATTTCCTTTGGGTGCTCCGGTTTCCTCCCACAGTCCAAAGACATGCAGGTTAGGTGTATTGGCGATCCTAAATTGTCCCTAGTGTGTGTCCTGCAGATGTTCCTGCCTTTGTTCCTGTTGGCTGGGATTGGCTCCAGCAGACCTCATGACCGTGTGTTAGGATATAGCGGGTTGGATAATGGATGGATGGAAGTTCTATGACACTGTGCAATAGTGCCAGCAGTGAAAAGTACTGTGCCTATAAAAAAGTATTCTCCTTTTTGGAAGTCTCACATTTTACTGTTCTACAACAACATCAAATCACAGTGGATTTAATTTGGCTTTTTTCACATCAATCAACAGAGAGAGGAAGAAAAAACAGTGAAAACAGGTCCCAAGGTTGTCTAAATTATAAATATAAAACAAAATCATTAATAAGAGTTCACCCCTTTAATAGGATACTCCAGAAATTACTGGTAGAGCCAATTGGTTTTAGAAGTCACAGAATTAGTTCAATGAAAATCCATCTGGAGTTTCATTTGATTGTATTTTAAATTGCACCCTACTTATTTGGAAGGTCTAACTTGTGGCGAGTCAGTATGGCAGCCTAACCTACTGAGAGACAAAAGGAACACAGTAAGCAGCTCTGTGGAAAAAGCGATTGAAAAACAAGTCAGGAAAATGGAGACAAGAAAATCTCCAAGTGACAAGAGTGTCCATTTAAATCAGTCATGAAGAAGTGGAAAGTTTGTGGCATAGCTTTAAACCTGCCTAGAGCAGGCCATCCACAAAACATGAAGACAAGTGAGGGAGACCATCAAGAGAACTGTGAGAAATCTAAAAGGAGTTACAAGCCACAGTGGATGAAATCGAAGAGACTTTATAGACAGGAAGCTTTAAAGTTGGGATAATTTGGGTGAGATTTGTGTAGTTTGACAGTTGAAATTTGAATAAAATTTTACTCATCCATTAAAAAAGAAATTGCATCATTAGCTGGTGAATGTCTTGCAAATGTTACAAAGATAAGAGTGGTTCACTGACAACACCACACTTTAGAACTGTTAATTTGTAACAAGCTTTTAAAGAATTTGCTTAAATGGAAATATTCTACATTACCTTGAAATTCACTAATTCAACAGTACACGTAAAACATTTGGATTTTTATTTAGTATGGACTTTAAAGTGCATTTTTGAGTTGCTTAAAAGAAAATGTCAGAGAATAAATTTTGAATCTGTACATGCTAAGAATAATCACAGTTTGATATCTCTCTCTATTATAGTAAAAAAATTTTGGGACGAGACTAATCCTGTGACAAGGCGTGACTTTTTGAAGAGACTTTTTGGAAGAAAGTCCCGCGAGACAGAGACTTTTACCATGAGATTCTTTCAAGTCACGCCCTGCTTACAACTATTTTCAAACAAGACCATGGTCATCAGGGGCATTCCGACATTTAACCAGGATAGACACCAATCCATTAAAGGGCTTACTTATATGAACACACACACACTTATGAAGATCCAGTTTAGAATCACCCATTCATCTAAATATGGCAGCGAGAAACGCTGAAGTCAAACAAATTAACGTGAAAGCTATTGATCGGTTACACGGCAAATTTGTTAAATGCATTTCAATAGACTATGCTGATGCAGTTGATGGTGATCATGCGGAAGATGAAAACATCAACTTACAATATCACATAGAATATCTACAACTGTTAACACTGTCTGGTCTTCCACTGGCCGAATTACTGTACAAAGAAGGATGGATCGTAATGTTATTGTGTAATTTATGTCTGAGTGATGGGCTATACAACAGGATAAGATTAGTTCTATTACAAATATTGGTCCAACAATTCTGACATGTAAAATTTTAACAGGTGACAAGAAAGGTAATGTACTAAGGACCTAAGACCTAAGGAGATCTTGATATGCCATTCGTATTAAAACATCTACAGTTTCCTATTAGAATAGCTTCTGCTATGACAATTAACAAAT
The DNA here is from genome assembly GCF_016835505.1 of Polypterus senegalus. Taxonomy (NCBI): domain Eukaryota; kingdom Metazoa; phylum Chordata; class Cladistia; order Polypteriformes; family Polypteridae; genus Polypterus; species Polypterus senegalus. Next base: position 223,009,049 of record NC_053157.1, read on the forward strand.
CACAGGCACAAACATTTGAAAAAGTTGGTCTATTTATTAGAGAGAATGAAACGAAATTCACTCACAGGCAGTTATACGTTGTGTTGTCACGACGTAAGTCCAAACACAGAATCAAAATTCAATGCGAGCCTGAACAAAAGTTAATTCCTAATATTGTTTTAACTGAAGTTTTAAAGTAAAAGTGAAAATAATGCACATGTAACAATTCCCATGAAAATAACAATCGCTTTAAATTATATATCCGGAATCCCGGGGTTGGCGAGCGAAGTGAGCAAGGAGGAGAGCCCCCTAGTTATTCTTTATAAATGCAATGCTGAAATCTCCTACATAATTATAACCACCCCCAAATTCATTGTTACACTGTGGGATTCCCATCTATGTCAAATATGAATATCAAAATACAATGCAGGGCTTGAATTTTAATTAATGCCAGCACTTGTTTACTTAAATTATATTTGGGTATCTACTTGTTAGATAGACTGGTATTTTAACACCGTTACGGTTAGTGTTTTATATTGAATTACAGAAAAAGGCACAATATTGCTTACTTCAGTAATGGAGGTACGTTAATAAAAGGCCAATGAATAGAATTTACCTTTCCATACCAGGGTAAAAACAATCTCGAAATTTCACTGGTATTGATATCAAAAATCCTGGTATCCTGACATCACTAACGCCGATTCAAAGCTGTTACAGTAGACACATCTTTGGCAGCTATGTATTAACTCGACAGGGGTGAACACGTATGTCATCAATTGTGTTTTGTATTTGTAATTTAGACCACTTTTTTAGTGAGAAGTCAAGCAGAATGACACCTTTTATTGGCTAACTACAAAGATTACAATATGCAAGCTTTCGAGGCAACTCAGGTCCCTTCTTCAGGCAAGATGTAATCATGGGGGCTCAGGGGCCTGATTTGCTTCAAAAGCTTGCATATTGTAATCTTTTTAGTTAGCCAATAAAAGGTGTCATTCTGCTTGACTTCTCACTACATCAATAATGGATAACACGGCACAACACCCTAGTACTGCAGACCACTTTGTAGAAATTTGTCTTCACTTTGACACTAGTCTATTGAAGAGTGTCAAAAATTCAAATTAAATCCATTCTGATTCAATGATAAAATGAGAAGTCTTCCACACTATATATAAAGAGTGTGCTTTGTTTATATTAAAAAAAAAAAAAAAAACCTAAATTGAATTAAATACATTGATAAATACTAAATTACTAAACTGTGCAATAGTGCTAACTGTAAAAGTTGCTAGGCTAACGTTCTGCAAAGCACACTTCCTGGGTCTAGTTTTAGACTGACACACTTGACCAGCGCGGTTTTCTACCTCTTGGCCAGTGCTGCCATGGCCTCCCTAAACCTGATTATGCCGGTTTGAGAATGTTATGCTATGCATTCACTTGCTTCTTTTTGTAGTTTTGAAGAGCTTTTTCCTTCTATTTGTATAGAAAGAGAGACTGCACAACATCAGTCAAAGGTCTGATATGAAAGTTGAACAAAGAAAGTCAGACCTTATGGCTTTGGGATATCCTGAAGTGGAAGACTTTGGTGAAGAGTGCCCCGTCACTGCTGGCAATACAGACACTCTGACCTCTGCTTTAAGCCCTACTTTGTGCAAGGAGAGCAGGTCATCTTCCATTGACCAGGATTTTTGTGGTTCCATGTCTGTCTGTATTAAGGAGGAAGTCTGTGACCCTGGATACGAATCTGTTAAAGAGGCCAGAGACCCTGTGTTTCCATCTGTTAAAGAAGAACTCTGCGACCCATTATCTGTAGTCATTAAAGAGGAGGGCTGCGATTTTGAATCTATCCACATTAAAACGATAGAAAGTGAAGGTGAGGACTTCTTGGAAGAACCTCCACAGGAAACGGATCAGGAATCCACTCGGAGGATCTTCGGATCTCCTTCATTTCACGAGTCCCTGGAGGAGGAAGACGATGACATACTTGAGGAGGAAGACAGAGACCAAGAGAAAAAGCCAGTTTCACGTACTTCAGTTGAGCCAGTAATAAGTAAGTAAGTTGTGTGCTTCATTATGGCCTATATTTTTGAGACAATAGTTGATATCCATTAGAGTTCCTTCACAGACTGTCACAAGAAGCACTTGTAGGTCCTGGATAATAGAAACTCTGTAAGAGGAGCCAAGCTTTGAAAATAGACATGACACATTGTTTTGTGCTGGTTAAAGATTCTGGCTGTAGAAGTGACATGGAAGAAAAAAAATAGTTTCCTCAAACTCGATAGATAGATACTTTATTAATCCCAAGGGGAAATTCACATAATCCAGCAGCAGTATACTGATACAAAAAAAATATATACTAAATTAAAAAGTAATAAAAATGCATGTAAAAACAGACAATAACTTTGAATAATGTTAGCATTTACTCCCCCGGGTGGAATTGAAGAGTCGCATAGTGTGGGGGAGGAACGATCTCCTCAGTCTGTCAGTGGAGCAGGAAAGTGACAAAAGTCTGTCGCTGAAGCTACTCCTCTGTCTGGAGATGATCCTATTCAGTGGATGCAGTGGATAGTGAGTCTCTTCAACTCATGTGATTTTAATGCTCTTATAAAGTTTTAAAAAACTTCTTAACATGTGAACAGATCCTGAAATATTTAATGTATGGTAGGCTACCTATCAGGACTCTAACAGATTAAGAAGACCTAGACGTAGCCTCTGTTATTGTATGCATCACAAGTCCTTTTAAAACAGGAACCCACTGGTATTTCACAATTCTATTAGCATCTGTTCCTGGTTATTTACTGTATGGAAACTTTTACAGATCTAAATTTAGGAGTCATAGTGGACTCTGAGCTATCAACTTCCCAACAGTGTTCAGAAGCCATTGTGAAGGCTAACAGAATGTCAGGTTATATAGCACGATCTGTGGAGTACAAGTCCAAGGAGGTTATACTCAACCTTTATAATGTGCTGGTGAGGCCTCATCTTGAGTACTGTGTGCAGTTTTGGTCTCCAAGCTACAAAAAGGACATAGCAGCGCTAGAAAAGGTCCAGAGAAGAGCGACTAGGCTGATTCCAGAGCTACAGAGGTTGAATTATGAGGAAAGATGAAAGAGTTGAGCCTTTACAGTTTAAGTAAAAGAAGATTAAGAGGTGACATGATTGAGGTGTTTAAAATGATGAAGGGAATTAGTACAGTGGATCGAGACTTGTATTTTAAAATGAGTTCATCAAGAACACGGGGACACAGTTGGAAACTTGTTAAGGGTAAATTTCGCACAAACATTAGGAAGTTTTTCTGTACACAAAGAATGATAGACACTTGGAATAAGCGACCAAGTAGTGTGGAAGACAGTAAGACGTTAGGGACTTTCAAAACTCGACTTGATGTTTTCTTGGAGGAAACAAGTGGACAGGACTGGCGAGCTTTGTTGGGCTGAATGGCCTGTTCTCGTCTAGAGTGTTCTAATGTTCTAAATAGTCCTGGGGTACCCAAACCAGTCCCCCAACCCCTGTGTCTGTTTTTAATTAGACATCTGGGCTAATTAAGTGATGTTTTATTTCCCAGATTCTGTATTTTGGGAACGATATAGAAACTAGAAAACTAAGTTTGTTAAAAACATAAAATATACTAATCAGTTATATGGGAATAATGCATTTTTTTCTTTTTACAATATTCTTGATTTTTTACAATATATCTTGATTTTCATTCTACTTTTCCCAGAAGTTCTAATTGTTAAATCCATTATTTACTAATTAGTGAGTCTGATGCTAAAGCAATTGCAGCCTTTCATGATTCAGTGCTGTTTGCCTGGGTGTCTGCTCTGCTCATTTTTTAATTGTCATTATTAGGATACAATGAAGGGAGCAAACTGCACCGAGAAATATAATGAAATCAACAAAAGAGAGTTAAGCATTTAAATCGAGAGAAAAAGTAGACCTATTTCTAAATGTCTTAAAAGTGTAAAAATCATGCTGCTGTGCTTTTCTGAATGTTGAATAAGAGGAGAGAAAATTAGCAGCTAATTAAATGAGATCAGTGTAATCAGTTGTCACCGATTATGAAATCTGATTAAAACAAAAACCTGAAGTTACAGTGGACCCCAGGGAGTCCTCGATATAAACAATCCAGTTCTCTTTTAGTACTTGTATTTTTTTTCTTCAAAATTTAAGAGTTGACTCAGTTGGATTATATTCTAGTTGTGGAATTGATAGGAATCATCGAATATAAAAAAGGCTTAAATCTACAAGTTGCATTTTTTTTTTCTTTAAATTTTTTGATCATTTTGACAAATGAATGCAATCTATAGTTGTGCTTGAAAGTTTGTGAACCCTTTAGAATTTTCTATATTTCTGCATAAATATGACCTAAAACAACATTAGATTTTCACTCAAGTCCTAAAAGTAGATAAAGAGAAACCAGTTAAACAAATGAGACAAAAATATTATACTTGGTCATTTATTTATTGAGGAAAATGATTGAATATTACATACTTGTGAGTGGCAAAAGTATGTGAACCTTTGCTTTCAGTATCTGGTGTGACCCCCCAATAACTGCAACTAAATGTTTCCGGTAACTTTTGATCATTCCTGCACACCGACTTGGAGGAATTTGAGCCCATTCCTCCGTACAGAACAGCTTCAACTCTGGGATGTTGGTGGGTTTCGTCACATTAACTGCTCGCTTCAGGTCCTTCCACAACATTTTGATTTGATTAAGGTCAGGACTTTGACTTGGACATTCCAAAACATGAACTTTAACCATTCTTTGGTAGAACGACTTGTGTGCTTAGGGTCGTTGTCTTTCTGCATGACCCACCTTCTCTTGAGATTCATTTCATGGACAGATGTCCTGACATTTTCCTTTAGAATTCTCTGATATAATTCAGAATTCATTGTTCCATCAATGAAGGCAAGCCGTCCTGGCCCAGATGCAGCAAAACAGGCCCAAACCATGATACTACCACCACCATGTTTCACAGATGGGATAAGGTTCTTATCCTGCAATGCAGTGTTTTCCTTTCTCCAAACATAACGCTTTTCATTTAAACCAAAAAGTTCTATTTTGGTCTCATCCGTCCACAAAACTTTCTTCCAATAGCCTTCTGGTTTGTCCACGTGATCTTTAGCAAACTGCAGATGAGCAGCAATGTTTTTTTTTTTGTAGAGCAGTGGCTTTCTCCTTGCAACCCTGCCATTCACATCATTGTTGTTCAGTGTTCTCCTGATGGTGGACTCATGAACATGAACATTAGCCAATGAGAGAGAGGCCTTCAGTTGCTTAGAAGTCACCCTGGGGTCCTTTGTGTCCTTTATTTTCCTCAATAAATAAATGACCAAGTATAATATTTTTGTCTCATTTGCTTAACTGGTTTCTCTTTATCTACTTTTAGGACTTGAGTGAAAATCGGATGATGTTTTAGGTCATATTTATGCAGAAATATAGAAAATTCTAAAGGGTTCACAAACTTTCAAGCACAACTGTCCATAGTTTACATGGTGTGCCACTATGCAGAATAGAATGATGTACAAGAAAGTTGAGGCCATTTAGTCCATGAGGAATATTTGAACACTAGTAGCAGATTGTCCAAAGAATGTCAGCTTAAAACACATGACCAAGGAAGAGGCTGGGGTATCAATGTTTGGGTTTATTGTAGTGTTTTACAGCATTTAAGACCCACTTCTCATAGTTACATTTTTATCAATATTCATGACTGATGTATTTCAGGATTATTTAGCAGCAGTCTCAGAGCTGCACAAGAGAATTGACTTTCTGCTTCTTAAGCATCTCTGAGTTGCACAAGTCCAAGCCTTCCTGATGTTTCCACTTGCTTTAACTTTTACTCTTTACTTTTATATGAAACCCAAGTGCACGCTTTGGAATGTTGATGTCACGTGAAGTCAGTTTTAGCCAATGAATTAAGTGGTTACTGGGATGGACTCATGACCAATGAATGAGGAGGAGGAGGCAGCACATCAATTTAAATGCTCTGACTCATTGGAGTGCATTGAATTTTCATTCACAAGAATTTTCCAGAAGTGGTTGCTTTAGCACTATTTTAGTAAAAAGCACCAGTGTTTGGGACATTATGAGAATATGACTGGACGACTTGACGTCTGGATTATGAAACACACGCAACACGAGAAATTTTCTTGGACACTTACATTATTCTGCTTGAAAACAGAAGACTAAAAATTCTTGATCACTTCAAACTATATTGGGTAGGCAATACATTTTTAGATGGAGGCTTCCTTTAAGGGGAGTATATGATTGCCTCCAAGTTTAAAAGAGGTTCTGCTACATAAAACATTTTCCTATACAGTTTATCAGTTTTCTTTTTTAAAATGTAAATACCCTTGATTTCATGCTGAAAGCATACACATTAAAATTCATATACAGTACTTCTTTGCATATCAATATCAGTATGTTCAGGTTGAGAGCCACACTAACAATTGTGTCACTTTCCAAAGAAAGTGAATTGTTTCAGGTGGAAAGGCTGATTGTGGACAAATAAGAATGGACTGATATCACATTTGCTTCATTTTGTCCCATTGTGTAAAAATGAGTAAGTCACTTATCCTGTCTGTGCACCAACTGTTTAAAAACACACACACACACACACACACACCCCATTAATTGTAATGTAGTTCTATACTCTGAAAGTACTTTAAAATGTAACATGCTTGTGGTGTTATGGGTCCACAGCTCGTTTAGCAAAGGCCATTTAAATAAATAATCACAGCGCTTGCGGCTTTGTGAGGGGGCGTAGTAGTCGTAGCAAGCCGCGGGGCCATCTGCGGTGTGGGCGTTTCTCACCGAGTGTACAGGTGAGGGACTGCCCACATCCGTGATTGTTCCTGTGGCTAATGTGCTGCAGCTACTATGGCCCCTCGCTATATAAAAGAAGCGCTAGTCGGTTAAGGGAGATGGAAAGAAAAAGAGAGGATGGAGGTTGTAGCAGGAAGCGAGCAGGTCGGTGTAGCAGGAGTTTGCGGGCGAGCGAGCGCTCGTAGGCAGCTGAGCAGACAGCCTGGGTGTTAGGCCGACACCCAGGGGGTAGTAGTTGTTGTCGTTCCCGCTGAGCAAGCAGGTAGCGTCAGTGACCAAAGAAGGAGATGGGTGACTCCGCATGGGGCCGCGGATGGCAGCAGGAGTCAGGATTTGGGATGTGGTGACCTCCACGTGAGAGCCTTGGCTGTGAGAAGAATTCCCAAGTCGCGGTCTAGAGGGAGTGGAACCAAAGCCAGGGATCGGGACGACTCCAGATCGGTTGTGGATTGGAAAGAAGGTCAGCTGCAGGTAGAATGGCTCCCCTGTTGCGAAGCCTGGACAGGGAGAAGCAGGGGAGTCACCAGTTAAAAGAAGGCACCGGACTTGTTGTTGGTTTTAAAGTCGGCTTCCTAAGAAACGTTTTAACCTCGTTTTAAAAGGATTGTTTTTCTATTTTTTTTTTTAAACTTCCACATTTTTCTTTTATTGGATTATTTATTTGAACTTCAAAAGCACTGCACTTTATTGAACACTGTTTTTGTCTTGATGACTATTTTAAATAAAAGCACTTTTTAAATCATCCCCTTGCTCAAATGTTGTCTCACTGTCTAGCTCATCTCGGTGACATCATCGATGGTGTTGGGTTCAAGGTCTTCCAAATAGCAGATGGGAGCATGGAGCCGAACCCACATCGTCAGAATGCTATATAAAAATGTTTGCCATTTGTTCCTTGTAATGAAATGAGCAAGTTCATAAATATTTATTAATTGAGGAAACCTGTTTCAGAAATGGTCTCTCTCTATTATAAAAGGAAATCCTGGGACGAGACTTTCTCGGAGATAATTTCAACTCCCGTGACAGATAATTTCAAGTCCCGCGAGACCAGACTTTTAGTGAGTTTGACAAGTCCCGCCCTCCTCTCAAACATTTACACCCACGGTCCAATCACTTCTCAGTCATGGAAATGCTATTGTCAGACACAGTTCTTGCGTTCTCAGCTCCAAGTAGGGTCAGAAATAAAAGACAAAGAGTAGATGACAAAGTAGAACGTCGTAAAGAATTCAAAAAAGGCACGATACACATGCAGAGCAAGTTAGAGATTATGAAAGTACTAAAATTCGAAAGTCTCAAAAAACTGATAGTAAAGGTCTCATTATCACTAACAAATGGAAAATATTACTCGGTGAAATAACGAAACAGCGAAAAGAGATTGAATATATGGACATAGGTGGTATAACAGAAGTATGTACTGTAGGTATTGTAAGGCTTTAAACTTTAAGTCGGAGACTTGTAGATCGTCTAATTCATGTTGCCATCAGGGAAAGTAGTGTTTCTTCCTAATGAAGAGGCGTATCAACGAGAATTAAAAGATTTGTTGTTTGATGAAATTGAAATCCACATACACGAGCGGCAGAGACACGAAGTGGCTGGCGTGTCCACGGTTTAATCACTTCTCATTCATGTGAATGCTGTTGTCAGACACAGTTCCTGTGCTCTCAGCTCCAAGCGGCATTGAAAATAAAAGACAAAGAGTAGAAGACAAAGTAGAACATTGTAAAGAAGCTCAAAAACGTTGGCGCGATACACATGCAGAGCAGGTTAGAAATAGTGGAAATACTAAAATTCAAAATGATAGTAAAGGTCACATTAGCGCAAACAAACAGAAATTAATACTCGGTGAAATAACGGAACAGTCAAAAGAAATCGAATATATGGACATAGTGATATGTCAGAAGTATGTAGATATTGTAAGGCTTTAAATTTTAAGTCGGGGACTTGCAGATCGTCTAATTTGTGTTTCCATCAGGGAAAAGTAGTGTTTCTTCCCAATGAAGAGGCGTATCTGTGACAATTAAAAGATTTGTTGTTTGGTGAAAGTGAAATCCACATACGCACGCGGCACAGACGCAAAGTGGCTGGCCGGAGTGTTGGCAAGCGAAGCCCCCAGTATTTAAAAAAAGAAAAAATACACAAAAGCTTGTTTTTATTAAAGGCAAACTGCACTTTCACATACAAAAATAAGTGCTTCTTAATCAACGTCGTTTGTCTTTTGTGTATTTCAAAGGGATCATAAGCAAAACGTGGAAAGCATGCATGGAGAAATGGATGTACCAGTTTCCCACAATGTGTAGTTTTATAAATGGAAACATTTCTTCAAGCACTGCAGAACTATTACATACAAATACTGTCAATTTGGGTTTCATTAGGTTAATGTACAGGGTGGTCCAGACCTAATTATGCAGATCCAAATTGTCTGGATGACTTTGATTTATGCAGGGACAATTCCAGTTCGGCACAAAGACGATTCTTCATGGCGTCATTTCGCACACTTCTCGATGGTCCGGGATTTTTCGGGTGATTTTCTATGTAATAAACTTAATAAGTTATCGCGTGATGAAAATTACATAATTAGATCTGGACCACCTTATATACTTAACGAAATTTTTAAAACGTAGATTAACTTCCTACACTGCCTTCTCTGCTTTAAAAAACTGAAGAGGTTTAATACACTTAGCCTGTCACAGTAGGTCATGTACTTTAATCCTGGGATGCACGTGGATGCTACTGTACACAGTAATCCATAGTACATCTAGCACCACCTATAGTCCGACTATAAAGTGCCATGATTTTTCTTTAACAATTCTTACAATATAACCCAACATTTTATTTGCCTTTATAAATTGCTGTTATTATATTGCCTACACAATGAGGAATTTGTTTCTACATTCACCCACCCATCTTCCAAACCTGCTTATTAACGCTTATTTGTTTTTCCCTCCTCTCCTCCTGTCTACCCAGCCTTTCAACCTTACCCTTTTCTTTGTTACATACTGTATATTATTACTGCCTAATCAATATTTGTTTTATATTAACCTCCTTTTATTAATTTTTTTTAAAGCCACATTGTACTTTGAACTACATTGTTTCTGTGAAAACATGCTTTATAAATAAATGTTGTTGTTGTTAACACATCTAGCACAACACGAGAACAATCCCTAGACAGGACACCACCCCATCGCAGGGTGAACACCCAAACACAGTCCATAGGGCCCAGTTTAGCATCACCAACCTGTAGATATTTGGGCTGTCGTAGCACCTGGGACTTGCACCGAGTCTCCTTGTTGCACCACCATGCCACCCCTTGTGTCAACAACTCCTGAATCCTTTTCAGTTGCTGCTCCCTGTTGGTCACTTTTGCCTGCCTTGTATTTCAAATAAATGCTCCTTTTACTTGCATGTAAGTTTTTCATTGTTGTACAAACAATAGCAAAATGTAGTGTAATGTAAATTTTGGAAAATTTTCCAGAACCCTTTGCATGGTTTTTGCTGCCTTCTTAAGTATTTTCTTTCTCATTTTAGCATCATCAGCAAAATTTCATGGGCTTACTGCTATATGAGAGTCTTAACATTCTTATAAAAGGGCCAAAAGTAAAAGGACTGACCAGTGAAGAACTCCATGGATGACCTCCCCCATCTTGTAGTTGTTAGAGTCGATCTTTACAACTTACAGTGTAAGGCAAGAATCAACCCTGAAACTGCCACCACAAGGTACAGTAACATACGGAGGATCAACTTAGAGTCACCTGTCAACCTGCAATATAGAAAGAAATAGCCCTTAGAACAGAAAGAACATACATCTGAAACTCTGGGTAGACAGCGTTGGTCACTGCACCCCTAAAATATTGAATATTCAAGTGTTACTCAGTTACAGTATTCCAACTACAGAATTCTAACAATTAGTATACTGTTTGGATATTAGTTTTATCCGTCTTGTCATTGTTTAGCTATTTGTTTCAGAGCACTAATATAGAATTTTTTTTTACAGCCCAAAGCACCACATGTCCAGATTTCAGCTTTGCATTCCAAACAATCGCAACCAAATACAATAGAAAACTAAAAGTTGCAGCCACATATACACAAAAATTATAATCATGGCTGAAATTATCAGCACCCCTTGAATTATCCCAGAAAATGCACAATTTCTCCCAGAAAACTGTTGCAATTACAAATATATTGGTATACACATGTTTATTTCCTTTATTTGCATTGGAACAACACAAAAAAAGTGAAAAAATGCCAAATCTGACATCATGTCACACAGAACTCCAAAAATGGGCCGGACAAAATTATTGGCACCTTTACCAAATTGTGGGAAAATCTTTTTATTTCAAGCATATGATACTCGTTTTAACTCACCTGTGGCCAGAAACAGGTGCTGGCAATATAGCAGTCACACCTGAAGCCAGTTAAAATGGAGACAAGTTGACTCAACCTTTCTGTTGTGTGTCTGAGTGGGCCACACTAAGCATGGAGAACAGAAAGAAGAGCAGAGAATTGTGAAAAATATCAACAATCTCACGGCTACAAGTCCATCTCCAGAGATCTTCATGTTCCTTTGTCCACCGTGCGCAACATAATCAAGAAGTTCATAACACATGGCACTGTAGCTAATCTCCCTGGACGTGGACGGAAGAGAAAAATTGATGGTTCAATAGCCCAATCAACTTTAAAACATATTCAAGCTGTTCTGCAGACTCAGGGTGCAACAGTGTCAGCTCGAACTATCTGTCGACATCTGAACGAAATGAAACGCTATGGCAGGAGAGCCAGGAGGACCCCACTGCTGACACAGAAACATAAAAAAGCCAGACTGGAGTTTGTCAAAATGTACTTGAAGCCAAAATCCTTCTGGATGAACATCTTGTGGACAGCTGAGACCAAGGTAGAGCTTTATGGTAAAGCTCATCATTGTACTGTTTACAGAAAACGCAATGAGGCCTACGAAGAAAAGCACAACACAGTACCTGCAGTCAAAGATGGTGGAGGTTTGAAGATGTTTCAGGGATGTTTTGCTGCCTCTGCCACTGGATGCATTGGCATGCAATTTGAAGACTACCAAAGACTATTGGGGAGCAATGTAGGGCCCAGTGACAGAAAGCTGGGTCTGCGTCAGAGGTCATGGGTGTTTCAGCAGGTCAATGACCCCAAACATACCTCTAAAAGCACCCAGAAATGGTTGAAGAGAAAGCGCTGGAGAGTTCTGAAGTGGCCAGCAATGAGTCCGGATCTAAATCCGATTGAACACTTATGGAGAGATCTCAGAATTGCTGTGGGGAGAAGGCACCCTTCAAATCTGAGAGACCTTGAGCAGTTTGAAAAAGAAGAGTGGTCGGAAATTCCAGTTGAGAGATGGAACAAGCTTGATGATGGCTATAGGAAGCGCTTGATCTCAGTTATTTTTACCAAAGGACGTGGAATCAAATATTAAGTTGAGGGTGCCAATAATTTTGTCCAGCCTGATTTTTAAGTTCTGTGTGACATGATGTCAGATTTGGCTTTTTTTTCTCTGGGTTTTTTTGTGTTGTTCCAATGCACATAAAGGAAATAAACGTGTGTATACCAGAACATTTGTAATTGCAACAATTTTCTGGGAAAATTCCAGGGGTGCCTGTACACACGGTAAAACAGTGTGCTTACTGGTCTGACATGCATGTTTGAATGGAAATGGCACAATCACACACATACTGTGCCTACATGAAGGCAATGTTAGTTGTGTAGTGAAATGCCAAAGGTATTTGGCCTGTGATTGGAAAGGAGGAACCTCTGTAAAAGGAACCATGTTGTCTGATGCTGAAAAGTTCACACACTGGACTTTCATGTCCATCCCTAAACAGTGCAGCATTTTAAATAACTTTAATTCAGGGATTCCCAAGTTCAGTCTTGGGGATAACCCCTGTGGCCGTGGATTTTCATGCTAACCAGTTTCACAAATAAACGGTTCAGCCTTACTTCTAAAATGATCTAATTGTTTAGCCTCATATTTTATATTTTCTAATGTGCTTGTATTTACAAGTGAAACAAAACACTGTTTCAGTTGCACTGAATGTTAAAGCGTAGCCACTACTTCAATGTTTTATTCATCCATCCATCAATTATCCAACCTGCTATATCCTAACTACAGGGTCACGGGGGTCTGCTGGAGCCAATCCCAGCCAACACAGGGTGCAAGGCAGGGAACAAACCTCGGGCAGGGCGCCAGCCAAACGCAGGGCACACACACACACCAAGCACACACTAGGGACAATTTAGGATCACCAATACACCTAACCTGCATGTCTTTGGACTGTGGGAGGAAACCCACGCAGACATGGGGAGAACATGCAAACTCCATGCAGGGAGGACCCGGGAAGTGAACCCGGGTCACCTAACTGCAAGGCAGCAATATCCCAGTGCACCACTGATCCACCATGTTTTATTCATTTGTGTGCTGCACTTATATATAAACGTCTACACGTGGAAATGTGTGTGTCTGTCTGGCCGGCCTGGAAGTGAGTGGTGGAGTCGGGGTAAGGGCACCACCTCTGAGGAAACAGAAAACTCGCTTAGCCGCTAATAACACAAGTCGGCAAAATGAAACTTCAGAAGAGTGAGTCACTCACTTAGCGGCTAATGCAGAAGCGAGGCGAGCACATCTGCAAACTGGTATCCCTTTTACTTTTCCTCCTGCCGCTAATACACAAGCGATACGAGGACGTCAACGAAACGAAACCTCAGAAGAAGGCTGCACACGTAAACAAAACCTCAGAAGAAGGACAAAGTCGCTTAGCTGCTAATACACAAGTGATGTGAGTACATCAGCAAAATGAAACCTCAGAAGAAGGACAAAGTCGCTTAGCTGCTAATACACAAGTGATGTGAGTACATCAGCAAAATGAAACCTCAGAAGAAGGACAAAGTCGCTTAGTTGCTTTTACTTTTCCTCCCTCCGCTAATACAGAAGCAAAGCGAGCACGTTGGCTAAACAAATCCTAAGAGTGAGACGCCCTCTCAATTACCTGACATCTCTACATTTCAATTTTTTTCTGACGGTTTCAATAGTTTCTTGGAGCCCGGGCTTTTTACAGCACAGGCTTACACAACTTGTTAGTAATAAGAGACTTAACTAAGTTCAGCCCTACATTCCGCCTCAACTGCAGGTGTTCATTGTAACCACCTCCTGCTTTTATATGGACTCTCTCTTTTATTAAACAAGTCATTTCTTTCCCAGTTTCTTGGGGTCCATCCACAAAAGGTAAAAATAGGTTTGCTGAATTTTTTAGTGGATTGTAGCAAGCAAGTGGGAGACATTTTTTTTCTTGCTTTTAAGATTTCTCTCTTTATGTTCTTGCCATTTAAGTCTTAAATTAGCACAGTAGTGAATTTTCCAACGAGGTAGCCACTGTCATTTTACATTTACTGTCATTTGCACTGGTTTCTGTGTTGCTCATCACTAATTGCCAGGATTTGGATACAATTAAGGGAGTAAACTCCATGGGAAAAGCTTAAAAAAAGTAAACATTTTAAAGGTATGATAAAAATGGTAATTTCTGAATTGTTAACACATAAGTACACTAGCACCTATTATTTAGAAGTAAGACCATCTTTTATTTGCAAAGCAGGTTAGGAATGAAAACCAGCAGCCACAGTAGTACCCCAGTACTGAATGTGGGAAGCCCCTGCTTAAATTTATCCCCCCCCACCCCCCACCAAACTATAAGTGGCACCTTTTCCATAATTTCTAAATGCATGCAATCCTAACAGCGTTTTGAAACAGATAATTTTAAAACCTCCTAGCTACCAGACTGGCCAGAATTAAGTGTTATACAATACATGTTAAAGTGTATTAGATTTGGGAATGTTTTAAAATTTGTAATTAATACAATGCACATTCAGTAGGGGCAACACAGCCAAATTGTAGTTAGCAAAGCTGCCTTACAATTTCAGATTCCATTCCAGTCACGGTTTGTGTTGAGTTTTTAGAACACAGAGGAAGACCTAGTCTCATGGAGTTAAACATACTATTTTACTCCCACCTTCCCAGATTAAAGCTGGTTCACTAGTGTGAGTGGGCCCAGTGGTGGGGAGGCAACCTGACCAGTCAGTTCCTATCATGTGATGAGTGTTGCCAAAGTAAGTGCTAGCCCCTAAAAATGTTAACCAATGATAAGAAACCAACCTTTTTCCACTGACTGTGCCCAGCGATTCTAAATTTTATTCTTTGCAGATCACATTTTTCAATATATTTTGATGTTTAAATGTGCTGTTTTATTATAGTTTAGCAACCTCGCCTACCAGCCAAACTGAAAATAACAGGCCTGAGAATACAGTCAGTAAGGATGAGCACTTCAATTAAATTCTCCTACCTCCCATTCATCATTGGGAAAGAGTCCAGTAGTCAATTAAAAGCTTGACTCTGTTCATGCACTACTCTTACTACTCTTACAATTGTCTGTAAATTAAACTTTTAGCTGAAAAGCCCACGAGTTTCACATATTATACACATGACTAAATAACATGGGATTATGCAACACAAAGACTTTCAGTTTTCCTGTTTTTGCAGTTGTTCTTTATTGGCCCCATTGAGATCAGTTGTATCAAATTATAATCTACTTTCCCCATGAAAATGAGATTAAGAAGTCTCAGACATCACTACAAACATAGGGTACGGAATTAATAAAAGAATATTCCACCCCATTAAGTACTTCAACATCTTTCTTTTTAACCAATATATTGATGAAAGGGCAGCACGGTGGCACAGTGGGTAGCACTGCTGCCTCACAGTTAGGAGACCTGAGTTTGCTTCCCAGGTCCTCCCTGCGTGGAGTTTGCATGTTCTCCTCGTGTCTGCAGGGGTTTCCTCCCACAGTCCAAAGACATGCAGGTTAGGTGCATTGACGATCCTAAATTGTCCTTGGTGTGTGTGTGTGTGTGTGTGTGTGTGTGTATTTGCCCTGCGGTGTGCTGGTGCCCTGCCCGGGGTTTTTTTCCTGCCTTGCACCCTGTGCTGGCTGGGATTCGCTCCAGCAGACCCCCGTAACCCTGTAGTTAGGATATAGCAGGTTGGATGATGGATGGATATTGATGAAAAGTATAACAGTCTTCAATACCTAAATAGTAATTAGATGGAAGGATTTAAATTACAACCGTAACTTGATCATTTGTTTAAAATAATTGCATACATTTACCCTGTTATGTTTTGTAGTTATGCTAGATTCCTTCAAAGAAATGCAAAAACACCGTTGGATGACACATTTACTTTGCACCTTTCTCTTGTTTAAAGTGCTTTATGGGAACTAACATGTAGGAGGGAAAAAAAGCACCTACAGTCACGTGAAAAAGTACAACCTCTTTCAATTATGCATTTTACTTATCGGGACATAAAAATCTGGTCTTAGAAGGTCTTAAATTAGGTGAATACAACCTCAGATTAACACCACATGACATCCGTCTATCCATCTGTTATCCAACTCGCTGTATCCTAACTACAGGGTCACGGGGGTCTGCTGGAGCCAATCCCAGCCAACACAGGGCTCAAGGCAGGAAACAAACCCCGGGCAGGGCGAAAGCCCACCGCAGACATCACGTGACATATTACACCATATTATTTAACAAAAACTAAGCTAAAATGCAGAAGCAGCATCTAACAAATTAAGTACCCCTTTGCTACTTCCATAGAAATTAAGGTGGTAAGTAGCAGCTAGCAGACGTTTTGACAGTTTGCTGGTTTAGAGCATTCAGGTGTTTGTTAACATAATGCCAAGGATGAAAGGCATCAGTAATGATCTTAGAGAAGCAATTGTTGCTGCCCATCGATTTGGGAAGGGTTATAAGGCCATTTCTAAACAATTGGAAGTCCACCATCCTACAGTGAAAAAGATTATTCACAAGTGGAAAACATTTAAGAAAGTTACCAATCTTCCCAGGAGTGGATGTCCCAACAGATTCACCCCAAGGTCGGACCTTATAATACTCAGAGAAATTGCAAAAAAAAAAAACTCAAGAGCTACATCTCAGACTCTACAAGACTCAGTTAGCATGTTCAATGTTCATGACAGTACAATCAGAAAAAGACAAGTATGGCTTGTTTGGAAGAGTTGCCAGGAGAAAGCCCCTTCTCTCTAAAAGGAAGATGGCAGCACAGCTTAGATTTACAAAGTTGCATCTGAACAAGCCACAACACTTCTGGAACAATGTCATTTGGTCAGACAAGACCAAAGTGAAGATGTTTGGCCAAAATGCACAGTGCCATGCTTGGTGAAAACCGAACACCTCATACCAAACTGTCAAGTATGGTGGTGGAGGGCTGATGATTTGGGCTTGTTTTGCAACCACAGGACCTGGGCACCATGTAGTCATTGAGTCAACTGTGAACTTCTCTATGTACCAAAATATTCTAGAGTTAAATGTGAGGCCATCTGTCCGACAGCTAAAGCTTGGCAAAAACTGGGTCCTGCGACAGGACAATGATCCCAAGCACACCAATAAATGTATAACAGAATGGCTGAGAAAGAAAAGAATCAAGGTGTTGCAATGGCCCTGTCAAAGTCCAGGTCTCAATCCGATTGAAATTCTGTATTGGGACATTAAGAGAGCTGTGCAGAAATGAATGTCCACAAACTGCAATGAAATAAAGCAACGTTGTAAAGAAGAGTGGGCCCAAATTCCTTCATAATGATGTGAGAGACTGATAGTTAAACAAAAAATGATTCCTTCAAGTTGTGGCTGCTAAAGGTTGCTTTGAGTCATGGGCTTTTCACACGTGGCTTCTCCATTTTGGCATAATTTTTGTTAAACATGTCTGTTTTGCATTTTACGCCTGACATTAGATTCAAGTAATTTTAGAACTTGGTAATGATAAGGGGCCTCATGTACCGGTATAATGCCTTGTGTAGAATTCCTACTAAAAAAAATGGCGTACGGACAAAACTGGAAATGTGCACACGCACAAAAGAATTCAGATGCATAAAACTGTGCGTAAGCAAAATTCTACGCACTTCACCTTTATAAATTTCTATTAATGCGAATTTTAACACATATGTATGTCCCTGTGCCCCCCCCAAACTCCTCCCAGATTTACACCTATTTGAATATGCAAATCAATATAATTTGTCCCTTCTGTTCAGTATTAAGTTAGTGGCAAAAACACATTGCAGGAGGGGAACTGAAGTATAATTTCAGCAAATGTGAAATGGAGGTCCTGCTCAGTAAAGTGTAATCAAGGAAAAAAGTCCTCTTTTGTGGCTTAAACAGTGGTGTAAGCAACAAAAGGAAAAATTGGAGTGGCACAGCATGCCAGAGGGACTCCAAAGTTCAAGTTCAGAAAGTCAGTGTCCAAAAAAAAAAATATATATATATATATCACGTGAAAAATGTAGCCCACCATCAAAATAGAAAGGTCAAAATTTCCACGTTAATCTACTAGTTTATTTTCTTATTAAAGTAGAAAGTCAAACTTAGATGTTTAGTTTACTAGAGTTTCTGAAACCCCATTGCAAGTAAAGTAGCAAGTTAAGCGCTTCTTATTCCAAGTGTTCCCTGACCCCGTCGTTAATTACTACGTGCTTCTTAAATGGACTTCCTCTTATGCTGAAAGGAGTGCTCAGGCAGTGATGGCGACAGAAAATCCATTACATTCATGATATTACAGCTCTTTGAAAATTTTAGGATACGAATATGTATACTTGATTCCATTTTCATGATGAAATGCATGGGCTCAGTGGCTCACAGTATTAGCAATATCTGGCGCCCCATCCAGGGATTTCCTGCCTCTTGTACGATGCTTGCTGGGATGGACAAACCCTGGATGGAATGATTTATTGCAGCAGTACTGTGTCTGTCAAACGTCCCAACCTCCAATTCCTGTCCTGCTGCTTTCTTTTTCCATGTAACCAACCGATCGCCACACAATAAGCGTCTGTAACAATCGTGAAACCAGCTTTAAGTTTAGAACGTCAGTACTTCAGAACTTTTAGGGAACATTCAAAAAATTTTACACGTTTAGTTATTCCATCCATGCACCCATCCAGGGTTGCGCCAATCCCAGCAAGCTTTGAGTGCGAGGCAGGAATAATCCCTGGAAAAGGGTACCAGCTCAACACAGGGTGAATACAAACACACACATACACTAGTAGTGTCAATTTAACATCACCAAATCACCTAAGCCGCATGCCTCGAGAAGGAAACCAAAGCATGTGGGGGAAGCCCACCAGGAAAACAAACTTCTGCTGCAGCACCATACTTCCACATGTTTAATTTTGAATTGTATAAATTTAATTGAAGTTAATTTCTGTAAAATGCAATATACACACTTTAAAGCATTTCATCCTAAAATGATATGAAGTATACATCCTAGTATTCTAACAGCACACAGCTCCAAGAGAATAGCTCTTGGAAATCTAAATCGACTTAAAAGCATCTTCATGGGACAGGAAATCATTATGATCTATAAATGTGCTCTCTTCTAATTCTTCCATTTGTAATGTCTTACAGTGCTATAGCAGCCATTGGAGTTGGAATAGTTTGGCCATTCTGTGCACCATTATATAGTTACAGAATGATTACAATCAAGTGAATTAAATTTATAAATGATATTTAATTAATTTCAACGTATTTAATAAAGCATGTGTTATGGATGTGAATCTAAAGGAAGGGAGGCCACACAGAAACAGTAGCACTGCTTTGACACTGGATGCTGCCCATTTGCAAAACTAAGCAAAAAACGTTCGTAGGTTTACGGCAAGTTTAGTTTTTATATATCTCGAACTGAACACGGAAATGGGCATATCCAACGTGTGTACACACCAGTAATAATAAAAAATTAGGGAATCATTTATAATGTCCTGATATGTAAAACCATAAAACTGTAAGGGGATATAGTTTTTCCACATGACTGTATTTATTCAAGAGCCCAGTGGTAAAAGTATACTGTACACGTCTCCATCCATCAAACAGGACTCAGATGCTACAAAATGCTTAACTAAAATACAAAGAAAGGAGGAGTCACCATCCTAAATTCAAACAAAGTTTTAATTAGGGTAACATATAGTAAAATGGAAAGCTGTGTCACAGTGAAACTGACATAACTACAGATCAAAATTTACAGTTGAAATGTAAAAATGTGAAAAGCTGAAACATATTTACTCATGGATTTATAAGATGGACGTCCTTAGTCCATGCTTCGTGTAACTTTGAAGATTTTGTATGAAGTCGAAAGACTCTTTGAGAAGTCCTCTTTCTGCCTGATAGCCTCTAGCCAGTCAGGCAACCAGTGTGGCAAGGAACAATGGACTAATAAGGACCTTTCAAAAACTACCATACTGACCATCAGAGAATGCCTCTGAACACTTGATCTAGAAGTGATCTCCGGTCTACAAAAAGGACAAAGCTTCACTACAGAAAGTCCAGAGAAGAGCAACTAGGCTGGTTCCAGGGCTACAGAGGAATGGATTATTAAGATTAAAAGAGCTGAGCCTTTTCGGTTTAAGCCAAAGGAAATTAACAGGAGACAAGAGCGAAGTGTTTAAAATTATAAAGGGAATCAATGCAGTGGGTCGAGATGGTGACTTTAAAATGAGTTCATCAAGAACACAGGGACATAGTTGGAAACTTAAGGGTAAATTTCACACAAACATTAGGAATTTTTTCTTTACACAGAAAACCAAAGACACTTGTAATAATCGACCAAGCAGTGTGGTACTCATAGGACTTCATCCATCCATCCATCAATTTTCCAACCTGCTATATCCTAACACAGGGTCACGGGGGTCTGCTGGAGCCAATCCCAGCCAGCACAGGACACAAGGCAGGAACACTTTAGGGACTTTCAAAATTCAACTTGATGTTATTTTTAAGAAGAATTAAGTAGATGATTTGTTGGACTGAATGGCCTGTTCTTGTCTAGATTGTTCTAATTTCAGATGATAATGGGACCATGATATTTCTTTTTAAAATATATCTTCTGGAAGCAAGGGGGCAGACAGCACAGCCTAGACCTCCTAGATTGCGAGTGTAAAGGTGTGGAGGGCTAGCAAGAGGCTGCCTTTTTTGATCAATAGGTAGCAGAATGTCACTGAGAGGAACATGCCTTTTAAATAATAACTATCAGTTATCCAGTAAATTATATAAAACAGTATATATATATATATATATATATATATATATATATATATATATATATATATATATATATATATATAAACTAGAGTATGATATTTTTATAATCCTTCTATGTCTTTTCTTATTTGCAGTGAAAATGACCTGGAAAGATGCTGTTGAAAATGTCCAGAGGATTCAGATTAAAGTCCCTCCCTATAGTTGTCCTGAGATTCGCAGTGCGTTTATTAACTCAGGAGTCCAAAAGCAGAGTGTTCGTTCAGCAAATATTGAGGATAGCTTCAACATGGCTAGTAACATAGTGACCGAGTCATCGACCATAAAAACACATCATGGACTCAACACCAAAAACAGACCTTTCAGCTGTACTGAATGTGGCAAAAAGTTCATAAGGAAACACCACCTGCAACGCCACAAGACAATCCACAGTGGAGAGAAACCCTACTGTTGTGCTGACTGTGGGGAAAGATTCATAAGGAAATATCACCTTCAACACCACCAAAGGATTCACACTGGAGAGAAGCCCTATTCTTGTCCAGAATGTGGAAAAAGATTTGTTTTTAGAAGTGATCTTCAAAATCATGGCAGAGTTCACACTGGAGAAAAGCCATATTCCTGTGGCAGGTGTGGAAAATTGTTTGCGAATAAGAGTAACCTTCAGAAACATGAACGCGTTCACACAGGAGTGAAGCCCTATTGTTGTACCCAGTGTGGAAGCAGGTTTGCACAGAAAAGTGACCTTCAGAAACACCGAAGGATTCACACTGGAGAGAAGCCCTACTGCTGCAATGAATGCGGAAAGACGTTTAACCGTAGAGCTAACCTCCATCTGCATAAACGCACTCACACTGGAGAGAAGCCATATTGTTGTCTCGAGTGTGGAAAGATGTTTGCACATAAAAGTTACCTCCAAAAACATGGAAAAGTTCACACTGGAGAAAAGCCATTCTCTTGTGCGGAATGTGGAAGGAGATTTTCTCGGAAAGATGGCCTCCAGCAACATCGTAGACTTCATGCTCATGCTGAGTTTCACACATCCTGATGTTGGATCTTTGAATCTTAGGCAAGAATGTTTGCAACTGAATATTGTTTAAAAAAAAAAAAAAAATTATGCATCATCTAGATTTGCACAGAAGACACAATTTTGTATATTCAAAAATAAGTCTTTTGGGTGCTGCATTGAAAAATTGTAATACGTCCACTCCACTACTTGCTTCAGAAATCAGACTATGGTTAGTTTACTCTGGTTTAAACAAGAGCTGTCTGGTTACTAAAGATGGTTACTTTAATGTAATACTCTTGCTAGTTGTAGCTTCATATTCCTAAGACTTATCATTGGTTACTGTGAACATTGGTTTCCTCCTCAGATATCCTTTATCTAATCATTCAAATGCAACAAATTGGCAGTCCTGTCAAATTTGAGATTCGAGGAAAACCTCAAATGATCAGGAGCTTCAGCTAATACCAAGATGACTGAACTTACTTCAGAAATGCAAAAACGATTGTCCGGAAAACTGCAATTTTTTTTTTTTTTTGGAATATTACATTACTTTACCTTGAAAGCCTTGACCACTTTAGCAGTTTGCCTTTACAAATTTGTTTAAAAAGGGAACGCTTGCCAAGGCAAAACAATGAAGATTGTTGAAAGTTTTTAATGAAAACTTTAATTTGATAGATAAGCAAAGAACGACAGAATTGTAGCAGCATTGATGACAGTTATTTGCGGTCTTGGAAGAATCGGTTTTCAATATAAACTTTTCAAACAGAACGCGTTCATAAGATTATTAGACTCAAACAGTACGTTCCTAGGATTAAAAATAAATATTTAGTTGCAACTGAATCACTGGGTTTGCTGTGATTAAGTTATACACATCAAATGCAGTTAAAGTTTTGCCAATATAAACATTAAACTGGTTTCAAAAATAAACCAAAGGCAAAACAAGAGGGGCGGCACTGTGGCGCAGTGGTAGCGCTGCTCCCTCACAGTAAGAAGACCCGGGTTCACTTCCCGGGTCCTCCCTGTGTGGAATTTGCATGTTCTCCCCTTGTCTATGTGGGTTTCCTCCCACAGTCCAAAGACATGCAGGTTAGGTGCATTGGCGATCCTAAATTGTCGTTGATGTGTGTATGTGTGTGCCCTGCGGTGGGCTGGCACCCTGCCCGGGATTTGTTCCTGCCTTGCACCCTGTGCTGGCTGGGATTCGCTCCAGCAGGCCCCCGTGACCCTGTATTAGTATATAGCGGGTTGGACAATGACTGACTGACAAAACAAGAGACGTTGGTTAATAGTATTTTACAGTTAAGACAAATAGCAAATATGCAGACATTTGTTTTTTTCAATGAATTTTCAATTCGACCCCTAGCTGTGGCTGTGCAATTTTTGCTACAAATACCATATATACTCACGTATAAGGCGGGTCTTGAAACCCGAAGAATCAATCATAAAAATCAGACCCCGACTTATACGCCCATTCAAAAATGCGACACTTAATTCTTCTTGTCTCCTCCAATCACGTATCAGTTTCTCAGACGCATTGAACTTTGTAGCAGCAGCGCCGCTTCGATGACATTTAATTTAAAACCAGCTTCATATTTTCTTCTGATCGAATGCTATTACAATTAAGGTGTATGAGGGAGTGAGATATAAAGAAACACAAATCGGTGCAAACGTTGCTTCAGAAGAGTTCAGGTATTAACGTGTGGTCACGCAGGCACAATAGAGAGAGAGAGGTTAGGAGTACACGCAGATACAGCGCATTGCCGCACCCACATAGAAAAAAGGCCGTGTGCTCCATGGTTACTCTCTCAGGTGGGCGTTAGCATATTATAATCTCTTGGACCAATAGTGTGAGTTTTCCGCATTCGACTAATACGACTGACATTTTAAAATACCAGAAATTATACAGTAAAATCAAGTCCCGACTTATCCGCGGGAGAACTTATGCATGAGTATATACGGTAACTATTTTAAATGGCATGGTGCTAGCCATTAATCAGTGTCAAAAAAAGAAAATTACTACTAAATGAACAGGTTCATCTTTACAAAAGATTCTTGTTGTTACTGTTGTGCCATTATGTTGCAGTGTTTCATTATTTTTGCTCCTGTGCTTAAAATTCCAGGCCACTAAGTGTATCCTTGAATCACCATAAAAAGATCCAGATCCAGCTGGAAGAGGGCAAAAACCCCTCCATTTTTGCTTAACAGCAAGAGTTGGATTCCAGTTAAGAAAATGGTTTCAAAGTTATAAAACTACGTCAGCCCCCCAGAAACTGACTTTCCTGTCTTTCCTATAATTGGGAAGAGGAATACTTCACAGGTATCCTTATAACTGACATCAAATATCTTACCTTGAAAACCTGAAAATCTCTTTAGATAGATACTTTATTAATCCCAAGGGGGAAATTCACATACTCCAGCAGCAGCATACTGATAAAAAAAAATTAAATATAATATACTGTATATAACCGACAATAACTTTGTATAATGTTAACGTTTACCCCCAAAGGGGTGGAATTGAAAAGTCGCATAGTGTGTGGGAGGAACGATCTCCTCAGTCTGTCAGTGGAGCAGGACGGTGACAGCAGTCTGTCGCTGAAGCAGCTCCTCTGTCTGGAGATGATCCTGCTCAGTGGATGCAGTGGATTCTCCATGACTGACAGGAGCCTGCTCAGTGCCCATCGCTCTGCCACAGATGTCAAACTGTCCAGCTGTGTGTGTACAATAGAGCCTGCCTTCCTCACCAGTTTTTCCAGGCGTGAGGCGTCCTTCATCTTTATGTTGTCTCCCCAGCACACCACTGTGTAGAAGAGGGCGTTCACCACAACCGTCTGATAGAACATCTGCAGCATCTTATTGCAGATGTTGAAGGATGCCAGCCTTCTAAGGAAGTATAGTCGGCTCTGACTTTTCTTACACAGAGCATCAGTATTGGCAGTCCAGTCCAATTTGTCATCCAGCTGCACTCCCAGGTATTTATAGGTCTGTACCCTCTGCACACAGTCTCCTCTAATGATCATGGGGTCCATGAGGGGCCTGGGTCTCCTAAAATCCTTGGTTTTGCTGGTGTTCAGGTGTAAGTGGTTTGAGTTGCACCATTTAACAAAGCCCTTGATTAGTTTTCTATACTCCTCCTCCTGCCCACTCCTGATGCAGCCCACGATAGCAGTGTCGTCAGCGAACCTTTGCACGTGGCAGGACTCTTGAGTTCTATTGGAAATCCGATGTATGTTGGCTGAACAGGACCGGAGAAAGTACAGTCCCCTTCGGCGCTCCTGACCACAATGTCAGACCTGCAGTTCCCGAGACGCACATACTGAGTGAGGTCTGTCTGTAAGATTATTAAACTACTTAACCAGCAAAATTTTCCTATTACAGTTACACTGGTAAAACTTTAGGTATTGCAAAAAAAAAAAATAACTGCATGTATTACTGATATGATCTTATGTAACAAAACTTTAACAAAGGCATCTTTTGGTGCTAATGACACAAAGCATCAATATACAGTAGAGGCCATTCATCTCCACAAAGTGACCTACTAAAAAGTTCACTTTGGAACAGTGAGAGGTAGTTTAGGTGAAACACATCTGTTGATATCATGTACTTAACGTCTGTGAATCCTTCATATTCTAAGCAACTTTAACATCATATCAAACACCAGACTCCATAGAGATGAATAACCCTTTTTATTGATGCCTTATAACCTTATTTAACACTAAGAATCCTTTAAGGTTTAGTTACATTAGAGGAAATTAGTCATAAATGTAGTTTTACACTACCTAGAGCAGGCATGTCAAACTCGCACCATTGGTGGGCCGCTTTCACTGCCATACATGCGTCAGCGGGCTGCACTGTAACAAATATTATTATACAAAGTTACTGTAGCTTTCTTTCCAATACTGAAAACTTTAAAAATGCAACACTTAAAGTTTAAAGAAAAGCAATTTATTTCCATACACTCTTCGTACAACAGCGTAAAATTATAGCTAGGACCTTATATTATTATATTCATTGCTTATAGGAGTCTTACAGTGTGAGATCTATTTCTTTTGTCCCAACACTTGGCATCCAGTTCGTCAATATCAAGCTTGAAATCTTGTGCAGCTTCAACTATTATGAGGGATGAAATGCACTCGACAGGAAGTCTTGAGCGATGTGGGGTTTTGGTAGCTTTCATGAATGAAAACAATTGCTCACAAAGGTAAGTGCTTTCGAACATAGACAGTACTCTCGATGCCAACTTACGGATCTGCACATACGAGGGTGGCAGGTAAGCATACAAGCCTGGCACACCAACTTCGTTGTATTTTGCCTTCAGAATAGAATCTGACTGCAGTTCAATCAACTCCATTTGGATATTCTCAGGCGCCTTCTCAACGTTGTAAGAGAACAGCACAAAGTCCTGTTCGTGTGAACTGAAATCACGAAAACGCTCACTGAATTAGAGTTGGAAAACAAATCCTCCAAAAATCAAATTTTACTTTACTAAGTTTACTTCAAAGTTTATATTGTAAAATAAGCCGATATGCAAAAAGCCTCCTGACCTACACTAATTTTACAAACTCAAAATCACAGAAATCTGTTAATAAACAACTCACCAACTTCTCGTGTCCACTTCAGATCTTCAGCTGTAGTCTGCACTAACTGTTCATTACAATACTAGCATAAAATTACATAAAAACTAGAGCAAAAAAACGTGAAAATATGTGAGCTATTACTTACTCGTGATGGTCAGTGCTGCCTAGTGGCCAGTCACAGAAGCCCAGCCAGTAGTATAGCCAGCGCAGGGGCGGCTCTAGGCTCGTGGCGGCACTGGGCAGAGAAAGAATTGGTGGCCCCTTCGCCCGCCAATGTCAAAATCTTATGCACGGCGGATGGCCACGTCCGTTGCGGACACTGCATAGCCGCCTTGTGCTCATGACACGCTTCTATATGCACATATCCGTAACTTGAAAACCAAGTGGCCCATGATATTATCATTACGGCAGAATGTTATAATACTACATATAGCTTACTGCTCCGACTCGAGCGACATTAGTAAATACAGTGTACTAATTAACAAGAAACACAATGTTTTTCGGCCACATTGCCATCAGCTGTGTTGTTATTTTCTCTTTCTGTTTTATATTCAATATACTGTATATTGCAAATATTATATATTATGAATATATTATGAATTTCCCCTTGGGAATAATAAAGTATCTATCTATCTATTGGCGTGGCGGCCCTGTGCAGGTGCACAGTTTGTATGTGCCTAAGGCCACCCATGCTGCAGCCTAGCACTGCAGTTGTGACGTCTCGGCTCATTAACTTTGGTCAAGGCTCGTGGCTATACTAGCAGATGACGTTTCCGGTACCGTAATGCCATGGGAAAATGCGCTTTTGTCACAAGGCAGAAGAAAGAAAAGTCAATAAGTAACGCCGAAGATGCAGAATGATTCCATCACAAACGACAGTAATCATTTTGTACAAGTTCAGTGCTAACTAGGATCTGTCATGCGCCTCACAGATTTCTGTTACGGGCCAAGTGTTTGACATGCCTGACCTAAAGTATTACTGTTCCACCTTTAAACATTAAAAAAAATAAAAATCTTCACTCACACTTTAGTTCTGTTTTTATCCACTTTATCAGGGCAACTCTCAAAATGTAAACAGAGGAGAGTTTGCATCACATGTATGAAAAGCACATACGCCATTTCAAATATTGCTCACATTGTAATGAAACATTCATTTTATTTATCGTCAATGTTGACAAATAACTGGTTTTACCTGCAGAACCATTTGAAAATGGTTCAAATTAAACATGGCTAGTTGGTTCTTCTATAATCTGCAAGTACATCACCTATGCAAAGGAGCAGTTTGTGTACCCCTCAAAGTAACTGGCACATATAAAAAGTGGGTTTTGCACAATCACGTTACTGCACAAAAGCACATCAAGGAGGTTGTAGATTTGTCAGACACTGCAGTCTAGGAGGAGTGAGCAAAGTGTTGTGGTCGGGCAATCAAAAAAGTGCACTGGGTAGCAACCTACCTGAAAACAGTCTTTGCTGCAGAAATGAATTCTTGAATAAATTCATAATTAGAATACTCTTTGTGAAATCCACTAGCAATACAAGTAGGTTTAATCCCAATGTAAAATGAGAACAGAGATCAAGAAATGAGAAATATATTTAGAGCATTCCAGTCGTTGACAAAAAACACAATGCATTTTTAGCCCAACAGCTAAAAAACTAACACCAAAAAAAGTTTAAATGGTCCAAAGAAAGATGGATTGTGAACAATATGCACGGTGGTATTCGCTGTGATCTTAAGGTTTACAGAACACAAACATACAGTCGATGAAATGCTTGTCCACATCTTGGACTCCAAGCAAGACATTCAGTTGTTTGTTTGGAAACACCAAGCATGTATAGTAGAAGCATAAGGGAAACATTGTACTGTACCTCAAGTCAATGAAATGCTCTTAACATCCAGGAATGCAAACTAACATTTAATACATTGCCAGTGCAAAGCAGCTTGTTGAATTAATCTTGTGAGAATCCTCCGAGATAAAGAACAGCTGGAGGATTTGGTTGCAGGGGAGGGATTCCAAAGTATATATGTATGTGTATGTATATATATTGTGAACCTTGCCCCGGACACAGACAGGCAGACACGCTAATGTCACCCACAAACACACGTTTATTTTCCATCTCTTTTTACAATTCAGCTCACTAATCCCCAATACCCCTCAGTCCAGGCCTCTCCAATGCCTTCTCTTTTCTTCTTCTCTTTTTCTGTCTCTCTCTCTTTTCTTCTTACCGCCTCCCTCCTTCTCCAGACGTTGCCACTCTTCCACCCGACTCTTGTCAATGACTGGAGGGAGGCAGCCCCTTAAACGGGAACCCGGATGGGCTCCAGCTGCTTCCCGGCAATCAATCCTGGCCACACCCCAGTGTGGCGGAAGTGCCGGCTGCGCATCCGGAAGCCGTCCAGGTGTCCCCTGTCGTCTTCCCCCCAGCACTTCCTACACATATACATATGTATATGTATATATATCCATCCATCCATTTTCTAACCCGCTGAATCCGAACACAGGGTCACGGGGTTCTGCTGGAGCCAATCCCAGCCAACACAGGGCACAAGGCAGGAACCAATCCTGAGCAGGGTGCCAACCCACCACAGGACACTCACAAACACACCCACACACCAGGGCCAATTTAGAATCGCCAATCCACCTAACCTGCATGTCTTTGGACTGTGGGAAGAAACCGGAGCGCCCGGAGGAAACCCACGCAGACACGGGGAGAACATGCAAACTCCACGCAGGGAGGACCCAGGAAGCAAACCTGGGTCTCCTAACTGCGAGGCTGCAGCGCTACCACTGCGCCACCGTGCCGCCTCTTATATTTATTTATATATATATATATATATATATATATATATAGAGAGAGAGAGAGAGAGAGAGAGAGAGAGAGAGAGAGAGAGAGAGAGAGAGAGAGAGAGAGAGAGGAAAAAGACCAACACAGAACCTAGGATTGTTTCAGATACAAATAAACATCCAAATATTTAGAATATGTGCAAGTCCAAAAATCACACAAGCCGTCTACTAAAGCAGCTGGCTTGGTAGTAGTTTGGGACTGACCAGGACTGAGGGTACAATAAGAGAGGCACATGTTAAAAAATAAGGTAATTTTATTATTCCACGATAGAAAAGAGAAAAAAAAAAACAGTTGCTGGTATTAAAGGATGCACAAAAATGTATAAATATTCCTGTGACAAAACAAATCTAATAATGAAAAAAAGGAAAGACGAAAAATAGAAATTACCCTAATATATATACAGTAAATTCTAGTCCATGTAAGGGCATCAGCAGCTTTAAAATAAAACAAAACTTGAATCTGTTTCATTCCAGGTCAAAAATACAACTCCTCAAAAAAAAAAAAATCTCAGGAGCAGTTTTTGGTCCTCAGGAGTCAAACCCACTCCTTTACATCAACCAGTAGCTCAGCCACCAGGCACCTCGCACTACCTAACCCTTCTTCTCAGTTCTCTCCGAACGATCGTTCCCCCTGTTGTGGCCACAACTACTGTATATTGTACTTACAAAGACTTCTCCATCTGCAGGGTCTGCTTGCCTAAACATAGGGAGATACCATTTCGGGCCTGCTGGGGAAATAATGCACTTCAAGTAATAATCAAATAAATAAAACACTAAACAACAAAAATATTTATACCTAACCTCGAGTTTACTAAAATGCAGACGGAAACATTACGGTACACGTACAATAATTTGACTCCTCCTATAGCTGCCTTTCGACCTTCCCAAGCAGCCGTGACTGCGTTTAGCTTCGGCGCCACCTTTAAAACGCTGGTCGGTAAAAGTGGAATGTTACGCGCGAGGCTTATACTAATAATAAACGGCGGAACATCCGATAAAAAAAACCGAAACAAACAACCTGACGGTAAGTCCAGAAACCTTGTTAAAGTATTTTTTTCCCTTTGTTATTTCCTGGCATTTTGCTCATTGCGGTTCATACTTAAAACTTTGAGAATCTTGCCCCAGTATCTAGCTGTACTATACAGTATTAGCGTCCCACACATCCACATTAAAGAAAGCGGTGAGCAAATAATGTTTATGATGTTCTGATATAATTATACAACATGCCCTTTTGGCTGTCAAATGGACTTAATAAGCAATACTGACAGTGGCCAACTATGAATGCGCAATGTACAGGACTTTTAGTTCACCAGGATCTGGATCTTATTTGGGGAGCAATACAAATCACATTTTTCCAAGAGTGCACTTTTCCAACAAGTGCTTTAGATTTTTGTTGTTGAAGATTAACATAAATGGTTACACAGGCTTCCATCTTCCACTGTAGGTGCTTGTGGCCATCAATGTATTTTCTTGAAATTTTTCCTCGTCTGTCCTCTGCACAAGCTTGCATTAAACTTAATTTTTTTTTTGTGCATGACTGTGTCGCACTTCTTTCCAAATTAGTCTCCAATTGTTAATGCAAGTTTTCTATTTCCAGTTCATTTTGTTTCAGGGAAGTGATTAGAGAGCATGTGGCTTTGTTAATGAAGGGATGTCCTTGGAAAAGAAAAGCTGCACATGTGAAATACTGGATTTTATCTCACTTCTCCCCAGTTCATGTGGATTAAAGTCATGTAGTTTATTTTACATTGGTAAAGCAGATCCAGATCTGACCTAAAATGGCAGAGTAATGTGTGTGTGAAATTACAAGTACCTGTACAATATTTTTGTGTACTTTTTAAAAAAAAAAAATAAATTACATGATAAACTCTAAATGAGGTAAAACTGTGTACAAACAACAAAATAACAGCTTACTAACAATTAGCTTTTGTAACCTCCATCCATCCATCCTCTAACCCGCTGAATCCGAATACAGGGTCACGGGGGTCTGCTGGAGCCAATCCCAGCCAACACAGGGACCAATCCAGGGCAGGGTGCCAACCCACCGCAGGACACACACAAACACACACTAGGGCCAATGTAGAATCGCCAATCCACCTAACCTACATGTCTTTGGATTGTGGGAGGAAACCCACGCAGACACGGGGAGAACATGCAAACTCCACGCAGGGAGGACCCGGGAAGCGAACCCGGGTCTCCTAACTGCGAGGCAGCAGCGCTACCACTGTGCCACCGTGCCACCCTTTTGTAACCTGTTTTTTTTTTTTTTCTCAACATCTAACAAAAGGTTTTAATTTGGACGACACACGTTTCTGAATGCAGATGTTTAGGAGGAGGGAAGGTTCATACATGGAAAATAGTGACCACCCAGGCGATTCCCTGAGGGGGAACCACATAGTGTATCCATGGAACGCAACCCCAGAAATAATTAATGTTATACTTCTACTGTGCTGTTTAGATTCTGGATGGCTATCCATATCTAACAGGGAAACACTATCTTAATGACTTCAGTTTTATAGCCTAATATTCCAGTGTACTCATTTAAAATAAAGGTGTATATTTTACTACACACACACAAATGTAAATGTCACAAAATGTCACGTCAGTTATGTCAAGTGATGTATTAAACACTCATTTTGTAAAATGCTCTGCTTTGAGAAGTTTTAATTTCAGTGAACTTTAATGTCAAGGAATACAATTGTTACATTGAAAAGTAACCATCCAGGAAAAGCTTGTTTCACTGCTGGAAAAGGTGTGAGCAAGACTAGCAGGGGGCACTTACCCTGCGCTCTGTGTGCGAATCCCAAAGCCCCAATTGCAGTGACACACCGCTGTAAAAATGGCGCCATCCTCTGGCCGAGTAAACCCAAGGTCCTAACTTTCTGTGGTCATATAAATTCCTTTGCATCTTTCCAAAAGTAGGATGTATCCCTATGCCCTCATCATTCTGGCCCCTTAATCATCCCCTGACTCCAATCGTCTCTCACCACTTCACCACCTAACAGCTAATGTTTGGCGAGTTTACTGGCGCAAAAATGGCTACCATCGTATCATCCCGGTGGGTGATGCATATTGGTGGTGATTTGTGTGGCTCCATACTCAGTATGCATGTGCTTTGAGAAGTGACAAAAGCATTATTTACATAAAGAATTATTATTTAATGCAAAGAATTAATTAGTTAAGTTGAGAGTGTTGTCAAAAGTTGACAAAAACTGATTAATTACATTGGCTATGAAAAAATGACTCTGCAGAAATTTTAACACTTGAATGGATACAGAACTTCCATACACAAAAAAGTGTGTCTGTATGCAAACTAGAGACTAGCATATGCAGATTTTTAAATGTTCCTCAGAATGGAGGGTCTATAAGGAGTAAATCAAACAAACAAAAAAATAATCCAAAAACTGCCATTAAGTTTCCAATGAAGACAAATGCAATCTTGCTAGCATTGAGGCCCAGGCTGAAGGAGGTTTGTCAGTGAGCTCCTGGTAGTCGGGAGCCCCCATGTAAATTCAAAACCTGCAATGAGAGGTTTGGGTGGGGAGTGGGACAGGTTCAAACTGACCAGAAACAAAGGACTCTTGGGATTTAAAATAACATTTGAGTGACAAGCAAGGAGTACTCAAGGATTGAAGATGGTTAAATAAGATAACATTAGAACAGATGAAAATGTGACCTCTACTTCAGACACTGAGTTGAAAGGAAAGTTTAGAGAGATTCTTTACTTTTAGATATCAGCCAGTGTGAGAGGTTTTATATCTATTTTGATTTAGAAATCTAGAATTACATTTCAGAGGGCAAATTTACTTCTTACTCTGAAGTAGACAAATGGGAGAGGCTCCCGGCTAAATACCATACTCTTGTACACAGTCTGTACAAGAGACTCACTTTAAACACAACTAAAAAGTTGCAGAAAGGAAAATTAGATGTGTGTTCACTAAACATCTTTTCAGTGTAGTTGGCCTTCTTAAAAAAAATGGACCTGTTACTTGAGGTCCTGCCTGTAACATTATTGGGCAATCAAACAATGACATGGATGAATGCAAGCGAGATTGTGAGTAATTGTCTTCTTAATATTAGATTATTGTCCATAACAAGCATCAATTCTGAACACAAGGCTACTCAAAGTTTACCTTGACACCAAGGTAAAGGAGAAGGTGTGCGTTTGTATCATCTCCTCTCATCTGGCCTTATATTCTAGGTGCTCCAGTAAAGGGTGGAGGGAAGCAGATCGCTGACCACTCTGACAACTGCCATGTCAGTTTGACAGGCAAGGTAAAGACTGGCAGTGACAGTGTTCTGTGAACGCCTAGCAGGTGTTCCTTTTGGGGTTCATTGATTGTTGAACTTCTGCATTGCAGAGGGTGTTACATTAGTGGAATGTGAATGAGCACTTGCCACTCCCCAGGATCTCACTTTGAGGTATCTCACGACCTAAGAATGGATGATAGAGATGGAGAACCATCTGGGCAATCACAGGCAGATGAGATTTGAAAAGAAAAGAAAAAAAAAAACACCCTACACCAGACACACACACAGTACCAGATTCAGAAAAGCCGTAAAGGTTATTAAAAATGTTGACACTGTCCTTTAACTGATCTCCTTTAAATTAACTTTCCCCTCCCCTCTTTCTGCGAGTAAGCACAATGGTGCACTTTCAACACTTCTACAGTATTTAGAAATTTGACTCTTTGCTATAGCTTTAATCGTTTAACGTTCTTATGGGTTTTCTATTAATTTGTTCCTTTGTTCTGTTGAGTCCTGTACGCTTCCTTAATTCTATTATAAAAAATTAGCAACAAGCAGAGCTGACACCTTGGGAAACAATAACAAATCCTGAAAGGTTTATGCATTAGTAAACTGACTAAATAACCAGAACACCTAGAAACGCACACTGAACGAATGGGAAATTAAAACTTATTCTCCATGTACAATTTATAAATATTTAAAAAGAAAGACATTTAAATTAACCCGGGACCAGATTAACCCATCGTTTAGCAAAACACAAAAGTGGAGAAGAAAAACGTGACAGGTTAGTGGTGGGGAGGCGGAGCACATCACGTGCAAAACATTAACATCGCAAACGAACCCGAATCGTTAAGCCCAAACGTACATACAATGAAACAAATTGCACTTTGCAGGCTACATATGGTCACACGATTACAAGACACTCAGAGGAGAGAAAGCATTCTTAAAAACATCACAGGCTGCTGTAAAGGACACAACTTGTTTTTAGGGGCTCGTCTGAAATTGGCCAGTTAGACCATGCGTGCTGAAACGTTTTTCTATAACATAAAGGACAGAACTAACTGGAGTGACATTTATTAAAGCACGATTTCACAAATAAAAAGATACGATCAGACCCAACTATTTTAGTTGATTCATCTCCTGAACTGCAGTTTTTTATTTATTTATTTTTTTTTTAATTTTGAGAACTCGTTCAATTAACTGACCTTTAATGTCTCCCATCAGACCATACACACATAGCTCAACTTTAGTACTGATTACTGAAAGAGAGATTTGCTTCTTCAGCCTGGTAAATAAACTTACAACCTTGAATGACTTCACTAATTGCAACAGTAGCTGGGCGAGTGAGGCTCTGGCCAGTTGTTTAACTGGGTGATTAAGTAGACAATTTGTGCTTTATTAGAAATAAATGTCTGTAAAGATTTTTAGATTTTAAGTTGATCAGGGTGAGGAATTCAAAACACAAAAAAGTGGATAGGAGTTATTTTAATAAGCAATCGTATAAATTCATTCTACAGAAAATCAGTTTGACATTTGCTCTTTTTCACTTTCTTTTCCAATAAGTGCTTGTCTCTTGCCTTATGTTTATCATTTAGAGCAAACCATTTTAAATCTATCTATTATATATTTTAAGGAGACAGTTTTCAGTATTAATTAAGAAACATATAAAAGAATATTTACAAGAATGAACGAGAGCGAGAATCTGAATAAATAAATATCTAGAAAGTGAACCTAGCACCGCGACCTAGACTGCGTATTACACACGTGTCTATCGATTTTTTTAAATAAAATTGCTATGCTATTATTATTGGGGTGGCACAGTGGTAGCGCTGCTGCCTTGCATCAAGGAGACCTGGGTTCACTTCCCGGGACGTCCCTGCGTGGAGTTTGCATGTACTCCCCGTGTCTGCGTGGGTTTCCTCCGGGCGCTCCGGTTTCATCCCACAGTCCAAAGACATGCAGGTTAGGTGGATTGGCGATTCTAAATTGGCCCTAGTGTGTGCTTGGTGTGTTTGTGTGTGTCCTGCGGTGAGTTGGCACCCTGCCCAGGATTGGTTCCTGTGTTGGCTGGGATTGGCTCCAGCAGACCCCCGTGACCCTGTGTTCGGATTCAGCGGGTTGGAAAATGGATGGATGGATAATTATTATTATTATTATTATAAGCACTTGAAAATGTATTGAAAAAGTTAGAAGTCTTTTTTTTGTCATAGTCATGTGCCCCCCGCCTTAAAGTACATGTAAGCCTGTGCATTAACCCAGGTATGATTGACTCCAGAACATACAATCTGGGAAATAGCAGCTTACTTAATTAGGCTAGCAGCCCAATTATAAACAAAAGTCAGTTAGAGTAAAAACCTGTGACCAGATATGTCCCTACGAATGAGTCTGAGAATCCATGCTCCAAAATTTAACATCTCAGTCCTGTGAACTTACTGAAGGGCACTTCACATTTCTAACAGCATTCCCCTGAATAATGCAACATGGTCCACAGAGGGCTCTGTCACTGCAGGTCTGAAACCAGACCCTCTCTTTATAACTGACTTGCTTTTTAAAGATTTTCAACCCTGAATTGTTGTTCCCCCCTAACTATAGCAGCCAAACAATAAAGAGATGCAAAGTTGGTCAACAGGTGATCAGTCCATTGTGGGAAAAACTCACTTTCTAGAAGACCACCATTTTCACTCCAACAAGTTCCTTAATTAGAATCCACTTAAATTTTTCTTCCTGTTAATTCATATTATTTAATTGGTGGTCTATTAGTGTTCTCATTTGGATAAAACCAGACAATTAAAAAACTACAGCGGTTTGTTTTTCTTAGAATACCATCCAAATATTTTGTTGGCCAGAGTACATCAATATTTTACAGACCTTTATGTTTTTCTTTTCAAATATTTTATTGATGCAGATGTTATATGATGTACATATGGTGCAAATGTGATCAAGTTATTTGGTTGACTTCCTTTGTATCTCATTATTACTTGGCTACAGGTTATTGAAAAAAATGGAACAATGAAGGGTTAAGAATCTTAAAAAGTAAATGAAAGCAAGTTAATTAAAATGAAGACAAAACAAGTTGGTTGCATTTGAAGCAGTAATTGTCCAAATTGGAAAGAGGTGGGAGTGAAAACCTGCAATCGCAGCAGCTCTGTGTGAAACATTACAGTAATAAGTTTATTATTATTATTACTATTAATAACAATAATAATACATTTTATTTATATAGAGCCTTTCCCATGCTCAAGGCACTTCACAGAGTTTAAGAAAGAACAGCAGAGTATACAGTATATAGCATTGTACTAAACCAGATAAATAAATAAAGATTAAGATAGTAAATTCAGAGAAAAGCCTAACAGACAACATAACTGATGGTCTCGCACACACACACACAGGTTACAAGTGCATCTTGACATGGAGGTAAACTGAAAGAAGGGTAATAAAGTCAGGTAGAGCTAAAAGCCTTCCTGAACAGATGAGTTTGGAGTTTTTTTTAAATAATTCATGGAGTCCGCTGATCTGATTAATTTCGGTAGGTCATTCCAGAGTCTGGGCGCTATACAGCTGAAGGCCCTGCTGTCACCCATGGAGTGTAGATTAGTGTGGGGTACAAGAAGATTGTCAGAATCAGAGGACCTTAGTGGGCGGGCAGGCACATAGTGATGGAGAAGGTCACTGATGTAGTTTGGCACGAGGTTATTTAAGGCTTTGTAGGTTATTAGTAGTTTAAATCCAAACACTGTGACCCAGGGAGAGGGGTGCACAGAGCAAAGAGCATGGACAGAAGATTTTGATGAATCAAGCTATTCTATATTGTTTCTTAAATTCAAAAGAACTTCATTGCAAAAATTATACAAAATAACAAATAGCATAAACATATTTAACCTAACCTGTTTCAAATTCCTATGTACAAAACAAATTAAACTACTTCACAGTAATAGTTTTTGCCCTACTCCATTTCACAGAATTAAAGTTTTTGCAAGACAGACTAATGGAGCACATATCAATTGTATTTAAATGAATGACAAATAAACAAAAAACACAATTTTTTCAACTAATTAGACTTCCTATCAATCAATACAAATTATACTTTTATATTTATATATAGTTCTTCAAAATATGGACCATATACAACTCAATTAATAATAAGTAATTACAAATGCAATTAACGTATCTTAAAACGAATTGCTTTTACAGTCCGACTATAACTAAACCACTAGGCGTTATCATGGTGTTGAGACGGCCCTCCTTAAAGTATTCGATAACATCTCTATTATTACTGACTCAGGTGGCGCTGCAGTCCTTGTCCTCCTTGACCTCCACTGCCTTTGACACTATTGACCATGAGATATTGCTGATGCGGCTTGAACATCTTGTTGGGCTTAAAGGGGCTGCTCTTAACTGGTTCAGGTCATATTTAACTGGTGGACACTTTTTTCTTCTTTTTCGTCTACTGCTCCTCTTAAATGTGGTGTTCCTCAGGTATCCATTTTGAGTCATATCTTATTCTCTATAATCCTTCACCATATTGGAGCGATTTTTTAGGAAATTTAACATTTCTTTTCACTGCTATGCTGATGATACTCAGGTTTATATTCCCGTCTGCAACTCTGCAATGAATCAACTGCTCAACTGTCTTTCTGAACTAAGATCCTGGATGGCTAATACATGTCTTAATCTGAATCAAAATAAAACAGAGGTGCTTATGGTGGGTCCATCAGTTAAAGTCCAAATTGGTCTTGGACTTTTCGGCTCTTTCTCTGTCTTTTCCAAACCTCAATTCCACAATCTTGGTGTTACTTTTGATAGTAACTTCTCTTTTGAGAAACAGGTTCATTCTGTAGTCAAGAGCTGCTTTTTCCAGCTTCTTCTATTAGGTAAGATCAAGCCTTTTTTTTATCTCCTAGGGATCTTGAGAAAGCTACTCATGCTTTTATCTTTTCTTGCATCGATTACTGCGACTCGTTGTATTCTGGGATTAGCAAATCCCTGATAAACAGGTTACAGTTGGTCCAAAATGCTGCCGCTCGCTTTCTGGTTGGGGCAAGAAAGTCTGATTCTGTTTCTCCAATATTAGCTTCTTTACGCTGGTCTCCTGGCAGTTTTCAAAATGATTTTAAAATCTTGTTGCTAGTTTTTAAATCTTTACATGGGCTCGCTCCTGCCTATTTAGCCGAATTGTGTGTTTTACACCAGCCATCCAGAGTGCTTAGATCTTCTGGTCAGTTGTCTCTTGCTGTCCCTCGTACCAAGTGTAAAACCAAGGGGGACAGACAGGGCTTTTACAGCTGCTGTCCCTCGCCTGTGGATCTCTTTACCTCATCACATAAAGGAGTCGTCTACAATTAAACTGTTCAAAACGAGATTAAAGACTCATTTCTAGTCACTTGCATTCCGTGACCTTCAGTAATACTGATGGCTTCCTTATTGTGATTATGTAACATTACTTCTATTTATTATTTATTTTATTTATGTTCATATATTTTATTTCTATTTATGTTTTTTATGTTAATTGTATGTTTTTCTTGTATTCTACTATTGTAAAGCACTTTGGCCACAGCATTCCTATGTTGTTTTAAATGGGCTATATAAATAAATTTGACATTTACACTAAAACAAAGCTCCTTGTTAAAAACAGGTTTACTGTTTAAAAATAAACTGTCATCTTTCAAACGGCAAGTTTTTATAGATAAACTACTCAACTCTAAAGGCACAACAAAATCTTCTGTCATTTGAACGCAAATGTAAAACAGGATTCGCACAACTTATTTTTGAGAAAATATTTACTTTAATAACGTGTAAGTAAACCTATAAACACGGTTTCACCTGTATAACATTCTCATTGTATCGAGTCACAAATTATTACCTACAATATAAACACGTAAAGCAAAACACTCAACGCGAAAATTAAGCCCAGCCTTTGTAACAATACGAGGAATTCCACTTGCAGAAAGAGCACGGCAATCCAGTGAAATCACACTCAGAGATTTGAACTTCCCAGAAATCAGCACGCTGTCTGAGTGAGAAAGACGCATGCGCAGTACAGCAACTTATGCGGACGGAAGAATTCTCTGAGCAGCTGGTAGTAATCTTCTGATGAAAAGGGTGAAGGACGCATTTGGCCATTTCTGATTTACAGTATTACAAATTTGTAAGTATTGATTTGTAAATATACCAAGAATACAAAATAATTCAGAGAATAATCGACAAAAAATGTTTTCTAATAAATTCTATTGTATAGCGTTGGTGGTATAGTGGTTAGCATAGCTGCCTTCCAAGCAGTTGACCCGGGTTCGATTCCCGGCCAACGCAAAAATATTTTCTTAATGTTTCCAATGTAGGTTATCTGCTGTATATACTAGCAGGAACGAATGTCAGCTAATCGAAACCCAGTATAAGGTCATGTCATTCTGAATTCTGGGTGCAAACGTGACACGCTCGCATATAATAATGCCATATTAGTGAAGCTCCAAGTTGTATCACATGTGGGCTGCAAGACAAATTAACATCTAAAGATATCTCAAAATTAACTTCTGATATATTAAAATTCACTTTACTTTTTAAGATATCTGAAACTCGCTTTGCGATATCTTAAAATACGTTCCCTTATATTTTAAGTAGGGTTGGGCAAGTTAACGCGTTATTATAGCCTTAATAATAATACAATTATTTTATCGCGCGTTAACGCAGTTTTTGTTATTATTATTATCTTGAAAGCCTCAGCCCCGCTAGCGGCCGATAGAGATCCGTGATCTTCTTTTTACAGCGCTTTTCGATACGCTTTTACCAGAAGGAAAGTTAGCTTTGTTGATTTGACCTCGATTCCCTGCGCGTGCATGAGTAGCAAAGAGCAAACAGCTTCTTAAGGATTCCCTGCGCGTGCATGAGTAGCAAAGAGCAAACAGCTTCTTAAATGCCATGTGGAGAGACACTAAATTGAACGCTCAAAGCAAAATAATCCGTGGATGACTTTTTTCGTATTATCGCTGAATCCGACTCTGATTTGTCGGCCTCCGATTTTGATGCAAGTGATCTGGAGATGTAGATCGAAAACGAATGTGAGGTACCGACATCAGCTGATCTCTCCCTAGCCGATCGTGGTGCTGAACAGATTCGTGTAGCTGATGCACCTATCGCAACTTTCGTCAGCGAGGACAGAGACATACGATGACAGGAGGTACAAACCATATTGCGTATCACACAGACAGCCAGGCAGCCTGCCCACCGTGCATTCCTGCTAACCGTCGAGCCGCCCCCCCCCGCAAAGCAGCTGCATTCGCAAACTGCAAACAGGCGCCGACAGCAGGCACAACTGGCAGCAACAGACTTTTTATCTTGATTTATGTGTGAAACCATTGCTTTGTGCACTTTTCAGAAAACTCAGTTTTTTGTAAAAAAAAAATATTAGCCTTTGCTGCTGAATAGAGACTGTTTCTGCTGCTCCCTGATAAAAGAAAATGTTTCTGCTGGTATCTGTTCAGATAAAAAATAAAACTGATTTAGAAATGTTAACTTGCTGTTGCTCGGAAGGTGCCTGTTATAATGTTGTGGTCGTGGCTTTGGACTCTGAGGGTTGTTTTTCTGCCACAAACTAGATAAAACGTTAATGCCTTAGCAGTGGCAAATACCCATGCCCGAGGAGAGGGGGATGCAGCCGGTACATCGCTCCGGGGTCTATGATGCTCAATGGGGCCCATGAAGCCCAACGCTTTCCATAATTTTTATTATAATTTGAACATTTATTTATTTAATTCATTTATTTTTTATTGTATATATATTTTTTTAATTTTGCAAGTTTGTTTAGTTTCAAAATTAAAAACTTAGTACTTAGCAGCAGTCAACAGTTTATGACGTAACATACATTCATGAAGGCCGCCATGGGAGTGAAGTCACGTGGTATACAAGTGTATTCCCCGCTCGATGGGAAGTGACGAGCAGGAGGGGATTCCGGGAGCAGTCAGAAAAAAGTCATCAGCCGGCAAACAAGTACGTCACGTAGTCGCCGATTCATCAGGGCCCACACACCTTTTTTGCACTGGGGCCCGGATTTTCTCTTGGCCTCCCTGCAGATACCTTTGGTTTTATATTTGATTTGATTACATTAATGCTGAAGTTGAGATTGTCCCTCTTCTTTATGCTGCCTCCCCAGTACACCACCGCTTAGAAGAGGGCACTTGCCACAACCATCTGGTAGAACATCTGCAGCATCTTATTGCAGATGTTGAAGGACGCCAACCTTCTAAGGAAGTATAGTCAGCTCTGACCTTTCTTACATAGAGCATCAGTATTGGCAGTCCAGTCCAATTTATCATACCATTTATAGGTCTGCACCCTCTGCACACAGTCACCTCTGATGATCACTTTAGTAAGATATCTTAAGATGAACAGGAAGTGATATCTCAAAATGGTTTTGAAATATCTTGAAATGCATTTCAGATGTCTGAAAATGTACAGCGTATCATTTCATGACAGGGATGTACGGTCAGGGTTGGCATCACCTGTCATAATGAAAAGTAAAAAAAAAACTAATAATGACAACATAACATACAATGTCTCCACTGGTCTGTGCTATAAATTTGTTTTCTGTATGATTCCAATAATTGTGATCATTTTTATAGTCAAAATTGCTGAATTGGCGCATTTCCTGTTCAAATGCATGGGGAGAATCGTGAGGTGCGGCAGCGACAAGCCTCACCTCACCTCGGACTGCGCTCTTCTCACACACTGGGTTGATACCTGCAATTGCCATGTGCCTGCTGCTGTCTCTATGTATATCGCCAATATAAGGTTTGCAGACACGTTTATTATACACACTGACTCTCCACAATCAGGCTAATGTCTTTAAACAATGTTTGTGACATATTCAGCCTTGCTGATCAGACATAAAACCGCAGTGAAAAGGCACAAAGTGAAGCAGACAGTACCGTGCCACCTTGAAGGGGGCGCATGTGAGCCAAACAGGTGCTCGTTGCTGCTGTTCTATGCAGACGCCACATAAATTAGCGATATCAGAAAGTTAAGTTCATTGAAGCGGTCTGTTTATTTATTTATTTTTTTGTTCCGACTGACTTCCAAAATAGAAGGTTAAGATTTTTAAAATTAAAGGAAAATAAGTAGGGACTTTTACAAGAAATTGACGTAGATTTTCATGGAGAAGGATAGGCGCTTGGACTTCATTTAGAAGACAATCTTATACTTAAATCTTATACTTATATTTAAAACCTAAATTCTGACCTTATATAAAATATTCTTTTGTTTTTCTTATTATCCTTTTGTTGATCAGTTTCTATTAAAATTGATTAATCAGTCTCTATTAA
This sequence comes from Polypterus senegalus, assembly GCF_016835505.1. NCBI lineage: Eukaryota > Metazoa > Chordata > Cladistia > Polypteriformes > Polypteridae > Polypterus > Polypterus senegalus. The sequence goes on from NC_053157.1 coordinate 223,051,918, forward strand.
AATTGATTAAAGCATCAGAATAAAAAGTTTTTTAAAAAAAAAAAAACTAAATATTTCAATTAAGGTCAAAATTGAAATCCATTTTGTTTTTCATTCAATACTTTTTGTAGTTAATGAGTATGAATTGTAGAATTCCAAGGGGAAATTTAGAGCACAAGGAGGGTGTAGAGCAAATGTGCTCTCTCCCACCGCTATAAATGTAATGTTCTTTCTTAGCCAAATACTGTATGTATATATATATATATATATATATATATATATATATATATATATATATATATATATATATATATATCCAGTATATTGTCGGAGATGCCTGGGGTGGAGAACCGGCCAGGATGCCCAGGGGGACCGGAAGAGGTCTTATGTCCACCTTAGACCACGTAGGGGTGACCACCCTGGTTCCTTTGGGGACCATGGGTACAGAGCTTTGAAGCTCTACCCTTTAGGGGCCCATGGTCACTGCCAGGGGGCGTCCCTGTGCCTAGAGAGCCCTGGACCTCTGCACTTCCGCCACACCCGGAAGTGCTGGGGGGAAGAGGATCGGGGACACCCGGAGTGCTTCTGGATACACAGCCGGTGCTTCCGCCACACAGGGGCGTGTCAGCGGAAGGTCACTGGAGGACACCTGGAGCACATCCGGATGCATATAAAAGGGGCCACCTCCCTTCATATGATGGCTGGATTCGGGAGGAGAAGACAAGGTCTTGGAGGAGAGGCAAGGAGGCAGCCTGAAGAGAGTGAAGGCATTGGACTGAGTGGCCAGGACTTTGGGGACTTTTGGGGTTTGAGCACTCATTTGTAAATATGGACTTTGTTAATAAACGTGTGTGGGGTGAGTTTAATGTGTCTGCCTGTCTGTGTCCGGGTCATACTCCACAATATATATATATATATATATATATATATACATAAATTTAGATACAAGTGGTACCTTAGTATACGTCCTTAATCAGTTCCAGGTCCTTGGACTTATACCAAACAGGACGTATACCAAATGAGTTATTCCTATAAGAAATAAAGGGAAAATAATTAATCCATTCCCATGAAAATAAATCCTATTTTTATTGGCATATTATACATTGATGGGGTTGTATAAAATAACTTAAACACTGCTTAATACTAAAATACATAAATACAAAAGCAATTAGATGAAATAAATGAAATTTTAACCTCACTTTACTTTTTAATAACGTCTTTGTTTTTTTTACAATCATAGATACCGTAGTTCTCAGCATACGGTATGAAACAGCCAAGTCCTGGATACACATGCCGCCTTCATACTTTTCAACAATCAATTCAAATTTACGCGAAAAAACACAAAATCACGTGAAACTTCACAGAGAGTTATAGCACGGGTTGTTCACTCAATTCTAGCAACTGGCATACTGACGCTCGTGGGCAGTCGTGGCTTTGTCTCGAGAGAGGTAACAAGGGTAGCACATGGTGTTCTAGCACGTGAGTCGTATACCACGCAAACTTTTTTGCGCCCAAACAGGATGTATACCAAGTTGGATTTATTCCAATGTGGACGTATACCGAGGTACTACTGTATATAGAAATTTCTCACAAACCTTAGAAAGATTTTCTTCACACGGAGAACCACAGATACATGGAATAAGTGACCAAGTACAGTGAAAGACAGAATGACTATAGGTCCTTCAAAACTAGGTTTGATATTATTTTTGGAAAACTAAAGGGATAGGACTGGCGAGCGTTGGTCTGAATAACCTGTTCTAACCTAGATTATTCTAATGTTATAAAATAAAGGTGCCAGTCATTGGGCTTAATCCTCCTTTGGTGTACATCTTGGCCTTTCCATCTTGGTGCTCATCATAGTATTATTCTTGATGTTGTCGCAAAGTGGCAACAATTATGTGCAGTTTATCATAATATCCAACCTTATTATGTTTTCCTCCTGCTTCTCACAGTACTTTCAATATTATTATCATCATCTTTGTGGTGAAGCCTTTGCATTGGTATCAGAAAACCAGAAAACGCTATTATAAGTGCCAATTTGCGACTCAGGGTTCCATACAATCATGTCATCATTCACTCTAAAATGTGGCCTCCTACACCTTTCAGGAGCTGGGAGTAGGCTCTTTGTAACCACGTCTCATGTCCTACTCTGAAGTAGGACAAATTCTTATTCTAGTCAGACTTTTAGTGTAATTCCAATTACCAATTTTGACACGCTTGAAACAAATGGGTACAGAATAGGGTCTCTAGCAGTATTATTTATATCCGCTAAGAATCAATGTTTCAAACTATGTTTTACCAGAATTTCCCCCCTGCTGGCTTCACTCCCTCACACAGCCCAAAAAATTTACAGTTTAGATTAATTGGCAATTCCAAATTGGCCCCATGTCTGGTGTGAGATGAGCTCTTTCATGACTTTGCTCCAAGTGCTGTAATGACAGGCTCTGGCCCCCACAACCTTGAATTGGATTGAATGAAAAGAAGAAAGGAAACATTTTTCCACATACGACCTACTTGTTTCATGTCAACATGAAGATTGTGATGTCACTTCACCCTTGTGCTTGATCATAGATGAATCTCATTCAGTTATCTCTTAACACTTCAGTGAATGACTTCTCCAAGTAGAGCCCAGATCACGGTTGTCTTTTATTTCAGGTTGGGATTCTGTTCTAAGAGTCTCTTCAAATAATGTTCTCTGACTCTCATGCCCTGATGTTAAACTGGAAACAGATGCAGTGTAACAAGTCTCTTGTTTAATAGGGACACATTTAGAGGAACAGACCTCTTACTTAAGTGAAAGAACTTCATAGTCACAAAATTCTATTTAACCAAGGTCACAGCTGGGTTTCAAATGTCTCCTCTTTAATATGAACATTTCCTACTAGAGTTTTCTTCTTCACCTTTGATACATCTGTGCCTCATGGCCTTGTCTAGTAGACAAACAGACTTCCCTGTATCCTGCCTGTCCTCTGTAAAACAGTCGGTGTGCTCTATGCTGACATAGTCTTTCTCTTCACTTGAACTGTCCTCTGAAGATCTCTGCAGAACTGCAACCGACCCTCTGTTAAGGGTTGATATTTCATTTGCAAGGACAAAGGCAAATGGTTTTCACCTAGCCATGGAGCTACATATAAACTAAGATTCTTGTGGTTTGCTTTAATGTTTCATTTTGTATTGTTTGTTAACTTAGTTACTTCCTGACAAATATTCTTTGCTTTGTACTCCAGTAAATACAAGTTATTCCCAACTGTCCTTCATTCACTCAGAATACGAAACCAATGTAAGAAGAACTTCAAGTTAGAGAAGCTTTTATCTGTGGCACCTCTACATGATAACCACCTTTTTCTACGTATGGCATTAAATAATTTAGTTTGTAAATAACATTTTTCATCCTACAAACAATTGCACTCCAAATTTAGCTTCCCATCAACACAATTGTTCCACTATCTCCAAATGATAAACCTTGCTAAATGAAATCTGCCCTATTTTCCTCAACTCCCACCTAATTCTATTTCAGAAGAAATATTGATGAGTCTTGAGGACACAGACTGCACCTCCATAATATATAAAAACATTTTAAAGTCCCTCCCTTTCAAAGGATCCCAGAGTACAGTGGGAAAAGGATCTCTCACTCAACATCTCAGAAAAGGAGTAGAAAGCAGCAATGCAAAGAATTCACTCGCGCTCCATATGCGCAAAGCGTACAATCATCCATCCATCCATTATCCAATCCTCTATATCCTAACTACAGGGTCACAGAGATCTTCTGGAGCCAATCCCAGCCAGTGCAGGGCGCAAGGCAGGAAACAAACCCCAGGGAGGGCACCAGCCTACCACAGGGCACACACACCAAGCACACACTAGGGACAATTTAGAATCACCAATCCACCTAACCTGCATGTCTTTGGACTGTGGGAGGAAACCCACGCAGACACGGGGAGAACATGCAAACTCCACACATGGAGGACCTGGGAAGTGAACCCTGGTCTCCTAACTGTGAGGCAGCAGCATTACCACTGTGCCACGTACAATCATTCAACTCAAAATTATATATCGAGCACATCTGTCTCATTAAAATTGCTCAAAACGTTTCCAGGGCAAGATCCAATGTTGCGATCAAGTTCCAGCCTCACAGGGCCACATGTTTTGGGCCTGCACCAAATTAATTTCATTCTGGACAAACATTTTTAAATGCCTGTCAGACAGCCTTGGTGTCCCAATCCCTCCTAATCCACTAACATCTGTATTCGGTGTACTTCCAGAGGGGCTTAAAGTGGAGAAGGACAAACAAACTGTAATTGGCTTCACGTCACTATTGGCACATAGACTTATTTTGCTCATCTGGAATTATCCTTGCCCACCTATTCTAAGTCAATTGGGTAACTGATGTTATATATTATTTGAAACTGGAAAAAATCAAATTCTCACTTGGAGGATCTGTGCAAAACTTTTTCAAAACCTGGCAGGATCTCATCATCAATAACATTTCAGAATAAGCATTTAAATTGGAGAGAAGGACTGTTTTCCCTTTTTACTACTCTCAAAGTTTTACTCTGGCTGTTGGCCTTCCTTTCCTTCTCATGGGTGAGAGTTAAACTGAATTTAGCTTTGTTAAGTTTGACTTGTATTGAAAGTTAAGCTTTTAATTAATTCAATAAAGTTTTTTAAAAAAAATGGTTTCCTGACAAAAACTCAAACTCACTTTACTGATTTTTTTGCATGCTGTTTTATTGCTATATGATTGAGAGACATGGACACAATCCAGCAACCTGAGACAAAGATTGAACTCCTTTGGTATTGTGTGTGTCTCTTCGGAGAATCCTTGGGTACCGCTGGTTTGGCGTCTCCCACAGGCACGTAGCCCTTCGCAAGCACCCGAGCAAGTTCACCTGAGGAAAAGCCGGCAGCTGACCAGTAGAAATAACCGGCAGTGAGAAATTAAAGTCGATCGCTCAGCGGGTGGTGGAAACTTAAAGTGACGGTGATTCAGCTGAACACGGAAAGCGCCGAAGCACCTATAAAAACGGCAAAGATGACTTCAACACTTAATGTAAGTTCTATCTGCTCTCTGCCCATCAAGGTCACGTTTATATGTTGTGTGTCCTGCAGTATGTACAGCTCAGGTTTTCCGGCCGACAGTGCAGATAGCTTCACCTGCCAAAAATGTTTAGTTAATTTAGAGTTGGTCGGGAAAATACGCGAATTGGAGGACCGCGTTAGGAATCTGATAGCGATTAGGCAAACCGAAAATTGGATCGACTCGGTTTGTTTAGACAATTCGCTACATCTGATTCGCTTCAGTCTCTCCAGGTCCCACTGTAGTCAGTGCGGCCGAAATCAGCAGCACCAATTCAGCCACAGGGCGAGTGGGTAACAGTAAGACAGGGGTCTAAGAATCCAAAATTTAGTCCCCCAGCACCCAGGTCACCAATTCGGACCCAGAACAGGTTCTCAGCTCTCCGCAGCGCGCCTGTGGAAACTGAGAATAATAAAGTGCTCATAATTGGCGATTCCATAGTGCGGAATGTTAGAATTCCAAACTATGTTAAACCAGCAGTTAATGTTAAGTGCCTTGCAGGGGCAAAGATTTCTGGCATAGAGGCCGCATTGGACCGTGTTTCCGGTACCTTATTGCTGCATGTCGGCACTAATGATATTTATTTACAGCAATCTGAGGTATTAAAGCGAACTTCATCTCTCTATGCACCAAAGCTAAAACAAAATGTCGGAATTTAATTGTATCTGGTCCCTTACCAAGATTATATAGAGGGATGTGATTTATAGCAGATTGCATTCCTTTCACTGCTGGCTAGAAACCTGGTGTGCAAATAAAAGCATAGCATTTGTGAACAATTGGGATGATTTTTGGGAAAGGCCTGGATTTTTCAGAAGAGATGGTCTTCATCCTAACTGGAGTGGATCTTATGTATTATCCCAAAATATGGCAGCAAAACTGCCTGGTTGACTGATTAGAGCACCATCCAGGCCGCAGTCATGTGATCTTAAATCACAGGCTGTTCTTTATCCCACCTGTTATTTTCCTGAAGCTGTTACCCATAATCCCTGTTGTGGGGCATCCAGTAAATTTAGTCTTGATACAAACCATAAATTAATTGATAACCAAAAATAAGGTGTATAATTAGACCAAGGGATAAAACCAGACACTCCACCAGGGGCATCTGTAATAGAAATTTAATTCAAATTAAAACAAAAATATATCAGCAGTTCAGAAAGAACCATGCAGTTTTAAATGCTGTTTATTGAACATTCGCTCTCTTGGCACTAAAGCTGTTTTGGTAAATGATATCATATTAAGTACAAAATCTGATCTGTGTCTTCTTACTGAAACCTGGCTTAGTAAATGTGACACTGTTCCCTAGCTGAGGCGTCACCAGATGGATACTCGTTCCTTCATAAGTCTAGAGATTCTGGTCGAGGAGGAGGCCTTGGAATAATTCATTGTAACAAAATGCAAATCACTCCTAAAAATTTAGGCAACTTTACATCCTTTGAGGCATTCATTTTAAATATTAAAACAGATTCCAACACAATTATAGTGCTAGTCTACAGACCACCAGGGCCATATTCATTGTTCATGACTGAATTTAGCAACCTTCTGTCTGATTTGGCTATAAATTATGATCACGTAGTTCTGATGGGGATTTTAATGTACACATTGATGTGGAAACTGACACTTTTAGCAAATGTTTTACTTATTTGTTAAATTCAGTAGGATTTTGTCAGATTGTCAAAGGTCCAACTCATAATCATAACCATACATTAGATTTAATTATAACTTACAAAGTTGAAATTCAAAATTTAAATATTACTCCATTAAATGTAGTTATTTCCGATCACTTCTTAATTACATTTGATTTAGTTCTGCCCATGCCAGCACTCGCAGATTAAAACAAAGACAGTGCGACATCTAGATTGTAATTCTGCTTCAAAATTTATAGATACCTTGAGTAAGTCGAGTGTAATTGTGGAAAACCATTTAGATCAGTTAAAATCAAATGTAAACGTGGAAAACAATTTAGATCAGCTAATATCACATTATAATGTGACCTTGAGAGATGCTCTGGACACAGTGGCTCCCCTAAAAGCAAAAGTGATCAAAGCACATAGAAACTCTCCCTGGTTTAATGAAAATACTCGAGCTCTTAAATTAGAGTGTCGAAAACTGGAGCGCAGATGGAGAACAACAAAGCTACATGTCTTTCAAATTGCATGGACAGAGAGTGCTAATAAATATAAAAAAGCCCTCTTTAAAGCTCGCTCACAATACTATTCTACATTAATAGATAGCAATAATAAAAATCCTAGGGTACTTTTAGAGCAGTGGCTAAATTAACAAATGGGAATTCAGATCAACAGTGCAAAATACCAACAGATATTAGCAGTACAGACTTTATGAACTTCTTCAATGAGAAAATTAAAAATATAAGATCCCAGATCTCAGCATCACAGTACAAACCAAATACTAGCTTAGCAGACCCTGCCACATTGCATTCAGCACTTTAATAATTTTAATCCTGTAACTCACCAGGAAGTCTTAACTTTAATTACTAAAATGAAGCCCACTACTTGTTCCCTAGATCCAGTGCCAACAAAACTAGTAAAAGTGCAATGGATGTTCTTGCAGCCTATTCTAACATTATCAATAGTTCATTACTGCATGGCACGTACCTGATGCACTAAAAGTGTCAGTCATTAAACCTTTACTTAAAAAGTCAGACCTAGACCCACACATACTAAATAACTATAGGCCTATTTCAAATTTACCATTTCTCTCTAAAATACTAGAAAAGTAGTCGCCAGTCAGCTTCAGTCACACCTTACGCATTACAATTTATTTGAGAAATTCCAGTCTGGCTTTCGACTGGTCATAGTACAGAAACGGCACTAACACGGGTTGTAAATGACATTCTGATATCCTCTGATGAAGGAAATTCCACTGTAATTATGTTGTTGGACTTAAGTGCAGCATTTGACACCATTGACCATCCTATTTTACTGCACAGGCTAGAAAACGATGTTGGGCTTACAGGCCCGTGCTCGCTTGGTTCAGTTCTTATTTATCAAATCGATTCCAGTATGTACAGAAATGTGCTGACAGTACTCCATCATTATACACAGAAGTTCAATATGGTGTCCGCAGGGCTCAGTACTGGGACCTTTACTGTTTTCACTTTACATGCTTCCACTGGGATCTCTCATTAGGAAACATAATGTTAATTTTCACTGTATGCAGATGACACCCAGTTATACCTTTCATTTAAATCAAATGAAGTTTCTCCGATGTTGTCTTTAATTAGTTGTGTTAGTGAATTAAAGGAATGGATGAATGAGAACTACTTGTCTTTAAATACAGATAAAACAGAGATGTTAATTGTTGGAGGGAATGACGCTGATCACAGCAATATTTTGTCGTCATTTAACTCAGTTGGAATCCCAATTAATTTTACTGAATCAGCCCGCAATCTAGGAGTTATCTTTGACTCTAGCATGTCATTTAAAGCACATATTACAAAGTCGTCCAAAACATGTTTTTCCATCTTAAAAATGTTAGGAAATTAAGGCGCTTTCTAAATAAACAGGATTGTGAGAAATTAATTCATGCATTTATCTCTAGTAGGATTGACTACTGCAATGCGGTGTTCACTGGCTGTTCAAACTGTTCTCTATACAGCCTCCAGTTAATCCAAAATGCGCTGCAAGAATTATTACAAGAACAAGAAAATATGAACACATAACCCCAGTTCTTAAATCTTTACACTGGCTCCCAGTTAAGTTTAGGGCAGATTTCAAAATCCTCCTTTTAACATATAAAGCATTAAATGGCCAAGGTCCGCTTACTTGTCTGAACTTATCATGACTTACAAACCTGAGCGCACATTAAGATCTCAAGATGCCGGTCTGCTTAGGATTCCAAGGATTAATAAAATAACAGTGGGAGGTCGAGCTTTTAGTTACAGGGCCCCTAAACTGTGGAATGGTCTTCCTGCTTCCATAAGAGATGCCCTTCGTCTCAGCCTTTAAATCCCGGCTGAAGACTCACTACTTCAGTTTAGCATATCCTGACTAGAGCTGCTGATTAACTGTACATACTGCATCTCTGTTGTTAGTCATTAGCACTATAACATAAGTAACATGATAATTATATTTGAATACTAACCCTCACCTATTCTGTTTCTTTCTCGGTACCCAAATGTGGCATTGGTGCCACGCCCACCTGCCAAGTTGTTTGCCTGCCTATGGTAAAGTCATCCCTGATGGAGGATCACAGGAATCATGGGAAAGAGGGTCCTTTCATCGAGCAACGTTTCAGCCGTGGCATGGCCAAATGGGGAGGCAGCTAGATGGATGAGGTCTCCAGGACTCTAAAAATATCCAAACCTAATTATGTCATATCATCTACTGTTAAACCGTACTTCTAAAATTTTATTATTATGCTGTCTTAAGGAATTGTTCTGTTCTGTGTATTGTATTGTATTGACCCCTACTTTTGACACCCACTGCACGCCCAACCTACCTGGAAAGGGGTCTCTCTTTGAACTGCCTTTCCCAAGGTTTCTTCCATTTTCCCTACAAGGTTTTTTGGGAGTTTTTCCTTGTCTTCTCAGAGAGTCAAGGCTGGGTATTGTCAAGAGGCAGGGCCTGTTAAAGCCCAATGCGGCACTTCCTGTGTGATTTTGGGCTATACAAAAATAAACTGTATTGTATTGTGTCAGTCGGTTGCTCGTGGAGTCCCGGATGTGCCACATTACCTGCATTGTGACGGAGAGTCAGTTGCACCAGGGCCATGTGGCGCGATTCCCAGAGGGTGATCCGGATCGCAAGATCCTCATTGTTGAGGACCCGAGTGGCTGGACCAGGCCAAGGGGATGCCCACGTAACACCTAGCTGTGGCAGATAGAGGGCCATTTCTGAAGAGTGGGACTGGAATGTGTGTCTGCCTGGGGTTTCCCAAACAGGATCCAAGGCTGTTTCGTCATGTGGTGGGCGCGGCAACGTGCTGTAAATATTAAAAAGAAAAAGTTAATAAATACAATTAAAAGAATGAATTATTATCAGTCTAACACATATACTGTAAATAACTGCTCGATATAGGAATAAAATATTAGCATAAGCGTTTTTAATATTTGGGCTAATTAAAAAGAAAAAAAAAACAAAACTAGGTAACGACAGCTTAATTAAGTTAGGAAGTCCAATGAAAAGCAGAAACCGGTTGTGACAAAAAGTAGTGGCATAGCAATCCATCAAAACTGAAACTACAGAACTATACTAGACTTCATAAATTACATACATTTGTAACGGGATTTGGGTGAGGGGTTTGCAAGCACGGTTGGTGTCCGGCCGGACAAAGTTTCTTAGTACATGTTTGATTAAAATCCATCCCTGCAACGGTGTAAATTATTCAGAATAATAAGGATTCATATGGATGGTGGCTGACAGGAGCCGATTGAGTTTATTTCTGATATATTTTTATGTCATGTCTTGTTTAGTAAAAAAAAAATAAAATAAAATCTCTTCCTAATTTGAGGGAAGGTAGACGTGTTTTGCGGCGAACACTTTGACAGCACCACATGCTCGGCGGAAGTGGCCCCTCCGTTCCGTAACGTCCTGCGAAAAATCTGACAAACGGAGAAGAGATTGCTTTAGGAAAAATGTGTGAGTTTCTCATCTCTTTTGATTTTAAGACGCGATGCGATGCTTTTGAAGCTGAAGATATTTTGACTAAAAAATTAACTCGAAAGCTTGAATCAGTCATCCAAAATATCTGAGTGCAGGGGAGAGGGATTTACATACAAGATTTTTAAACGAGCACTGCATAGAAAGGTAAAACTGCGGCTCTGGAGCCGAAGATGGAAATGGAAGTGAAAATGAGAGTAAGAGACTGGAAATGTGAAAGTCAAGGTGCGTTTAAACTGCGTTCGAGAGAGCAGGCGCATGTGACCTGGAGTCTAAATGAACGCTAGCAGCTTTTAATCATCGTGTATTGGGTAAAACTTTGCATAATGCGCTGTCGCGTAGCAATATCAGCTGAGACACTTCATTTTTCGTTATATTCTATGTAGCTGAAAACGATGGTTCCTGCTAATAACTGATATTACATAAAAGCCCTTCTAACTGGATTCGAGGAAAACAGCTCGTACGGCCATGACATACTGCTCGCGAAGACGATGTTTGGAAGGCCTGGATAAAACGATGTGCCCGATACCATCTGGCGACAGCCACATTGGTTTCTTCAGGTAGGGGCGGCCGCGGTTGTAACAGTCTGTAGAGTAGTCCGACAAAGGGGCGGTGCTATGCAGATAGAACTGGAGGTGCGTTTGTCATTGGACAGGGTGTGTTAATGCTTTGCGCGCTTCTTCCTGCCAATGAACAAGCTGCGGGATTTTCATGTCTAAAGTGATTAAGTGTAGATATTTAGTAAGCAGGTATATGCTGTTAAATATGAAGCTGCCAATAAACGCGAATATTGACGTTTCATCCTAATAACCTAATGTAAATTTCCCATTGGGATTAATAAAGTATCTATCTATCTATCTATCTATCTATCTATCTATCTATCTATCTATCTATCTAATAACTGGAAGGTTAAACACTGTTTTATATTAGTACACATTTACTATACGTTACATAAATGATAGAAATAAAGTCCACATTATGTTTGATTATCAATAATGTGCCTGAGAGTGGTTAAGCAACGGATTATAATCAGAATTTCCTTTTGCACAGCGCCATACCAAACACAAAACACCGTCGAACACTTGTAAGGTTGCATTGCGAAATTGTTTTATTTTCATTTGATTTTTCATTTCCACCTGTTTTATGAATTGAGCTTATATACAGTGCATCCGGAAAGTATTCACAGCACATCACTTTCTCCACATTTTGTTATGTTACAGCCTTATTCCAAAATGGATTAAATTCATTTTTTTCCTCAGAATTCTACACATAAACACCCCATAATGACAACGTGGAAAAAGTTTACTTGAGGTTTTTGCAAATTTATTAAAAATAAAAAAAATGGAGAAATCACATGTACATAAGTATTCACGGCCTTTGCTCAATACTTTGTCGATGCACCTTTGGCAGCAATTCCAGCCTCAAGTCTTTTTGAACATGATGCCACAAGCTTGGCACACCTATCCTTGGCCAGTTTCGTCCATTCCTCTTTGCAGCACCTCTCAAGCTCCATCAGGTTGGATGGGAAGCGTCGGTGCACAGCCATTTTAAGATCTCTCCAGAGATGTTTAATCGGATTCAAGTCTGGGCTCTGGCTGGGCCACTCAAGGACATTAACAGAGTTGTCCTGAAGCCACTCCTTTGATATCTTGGCTGTGTGCTTAGGGTCGTTGTCCTGCTGAAAGATGAACCGTCGCCCCAGTCTGAGGTCAAAAGCGCTCTGGAGCAGGTTTTCATCCAGGATGTCTTTGTACATTGCTGCAGTCATCTTTCCATTTATCTTGACTAGTCTCCCAGTTCCTGCCGCTGAAAAACATCCCCACAGCATGATGCTTGCCACCACCATGTTTCACTGTAGGGATGGTATTGGCCTGATGATGAGCGGTGCCTGGTTTCCTCCAAACGTGACGCCTGGCATTCACACCAAAGAGTTCAATCTTTGTCTCATCAGACTAGAGAATTTTGTTTCTCATGGTCTGAGAGTCCTTCAGGTGCCTTTTGGCAAACTCCAGGCGGGCTGCCATGTGCCTTTTACTAAAGAGTGGCTTCCGTCTGGCCACTCTACCATACAGGCCTGATTGGTGGATTGCTGCAGAGATGGTTGTCCTTCTGGAAGGTTCTCCTCTCTCCACAGAGAACCTCTGGAGGTCTGACAGAGCGACCATCAGGTTCTTGGTCACCTCCCTGACTAAGGCCCTTCTCCCCTGATCACTCAGTTTAGATGGCCGGCCAGCTCTAGGAAGAGTCCTGGTGGTTTCGAACTTCTTCCACTTAAGGATGATGGAGGCCACTGTGCTCTTTGGGACCTTCAGAGCAGCAGGAATTTTTCTGTAACCTTCTCCAGATTTGTGTCTCGAGACAATCCTGTCTCGGAGGTCTACAGACAATTCCTTTGACTTCATGCTTGGTTTGTGCTCTGACATGAACTGTCAACTGTGGGACCTTATATAGACAGGTGTGTGCCTTTCCAAATCATGTCACATCAACTGAATTTACCACAGGTGGACTCCAATGAAGCTGCAGAAACATCTCAAGGATGATCAGGGGAAACAGGATGCACCTGAGCTCAATTTGGAGCTTCATGGCAAAGGCTATGAATACTTATGTACATGTGTTTTCTCCATTTTTTTATTTCTAATAAATTTGCAAAAATCTCAAGTAAACTTTTTTCATGTTGTCATTATGGGGTGTTGTGTGTAGAATTCTGAGGAAAAAAATGAATTTAATCCATTTTGGAATAAGGCTGTAACATAAGAAAATGTGGAAAAAGTGATGAAGCGCTGTGAATACTTTCCGGATGCACTGTAGGTAATGGGCACAACCCACACCTCCACTGCATTCTGGGCTGCCTACTTTGGCCCCATTTTTGACATTGTTGGATAAAACAAATTACTACATGTATTGTGATACTGAAAATATTGTTATAGTGAGAAACCTTTACCAGGTTCACTCCAGAATTTTTCTAGCAGAGAATATGCACTATTTATAAAATATGAAAAAATGAAAAATATTTATTTACTAGCAACTTGGCGCGCGCTACGCTGCGCGTTGGATGACCACAGTTGAAGGACTCCCTGTTTAAACGCGGCTGCCAGTCGTGAACTGGGTCCTTTATCGCACCACATTTATGTCTGTGAGTGGTGAGTGTCAGTTTGAGAGCGTTCACTGGGAGTTTCTTGCGAGACCGCACGTTTCTGTATATTACAGTTGTTTTGCAATCTTAAGGACCTGTCGTCGGGTGTCTCATTGGCACGCTTTTGCCTCTTTCTTTGGCGATCACGGCGTAATGTGTCCTCTCTCTCTGTAGGAGTGTGTATATTATGGTTGTTTTGCAATCGTAGGGACCTCTCGTCGGGTGTCTCATTGGCACGCTTTTGCCTCTTTCTTTCGCTGTCACGGTGTAATCTGTCTTCTCTCTCTGTAGGGGTTTCAGTTGCCTTTCGTTGTGCGGCAGAGACGCGTAGTTGAGCTAGTCTGTGTGAAAGCTGAGTGTCCGTTTCTTGCGAGCGACTGTCACGCCTTTGCCTCTTTGCTTCGTGATCACTCTGTGATGTGTCCTCTCTCGCAGCAGCAGGTTTAGTTGCGTTTCATTTCGACATTGTTCCGTAAGGTCTCCTCCGTACAAGTGCACATGGGTAGCTGAAGACGGAAAGGCATAGTGAAACACACAAATTGGTGACCAGGGGAACCATCCGACTCAGATTCGGGGCTCGAAATAGTCAAGTGCACGTTATTTATAATTTTTTTTTTTTTGTTATGAACTTCCCCAAAAGAGTTGATCCCTGTAAATAGTTAATAGTATATGAACAATATAATCTGTTGTAGTACGGGTGTTAATTAGCGTCACACCTCATAACCGGCATACACCACGTGTTTGGCTGTAACGCCAGAAGCACAGTGGACGCTGTAAGGGTAGGTTGTAGTTTCTGTTTCTTTCATGATTTTTTTATTTTATTTTATTTATTATTTAGGCAGGGGGAGAAGACGTTAATGTGATGGTCTGTCTTTTTCTTTACTTTTGTTTTGAAAAGATTTTCGGGAACAGGAACAATAAAAGCAAAGGGGAAAGAAGGGAGGGGGGTAAGCAGGAATTCTGAGAGGGGACGGACTGGGGCTTTTCTACGGGGCGGCTATACAGCCAAAAGGAACGCGGACCCGGGCACGGACACCGCGCTGGGCTTTTATTATATAGATGCCCTCACACAGATTTTTGTTGCTCATTTAACAAAGTCTTCTAGACTCTTAATGGAGTACAGGTTTTGTTGACCAGTTACTAAAATTTCTGTCTTCATAGACCCAGCTAAAAAAATATGGCCTCCATTTGACTAGTCTAGATATGAATCATGCATAAAATAATAGGACTTCTCATTTTCTGTCTCAGGGAACTTTCTTACATTTACTGCTTGATCATGTGCTTTATCAACCCCTATAAATCTAAATCTTTTTGTTTTTCTTTCTACTAGGGGGCTTTGCCCCCTCCTCACTTCGCTCGCCAACGATCTTCATTATGCCAATTATGACAGTCTTGGTGATTGCATTCCTAAAGATGCATCTGAGACACAAAAAAACTCAGGAGATTCTCAACTGCTGCTGGAACCAAGAAACAGGAAAGGGCAGCTGCTCAGCAATGGCAGGGGTTTATTTTTAGGTAGTGAGTTGTTTTGCGGAGAAAAAAAAGTAACGTGCGTGGTGGTGTGTTTTGAAGTGTCTTCATGTGGAAAATATGCAGGATGTCACATTTAAAAAAAAAAAACCAAAAGTTCTGTGCTCCTCAGAGGTGATGTGAATGAGAGGTATCAATGGAATTCATTAGGCAGCTGTGAAAAATAATACCCGGAAAAACAAGAGTGTGAATATGACTTTAGGGATTATATATCTTGTTTTCCATCTTTAAAGGTGTAATACCCTCCAAAAGACTTATATCTTGGTGAGTTTTGTGTTTCGCGATTGCAAAATTGCCTGTGAAATTAATTTTAGTGTCAGTTTGTCAAAACATTTTGCGAATAGAAACATATCTGTTTCTCTCTATCATTACTTGCCATATTGTTTAATTAAAAACTTAAGAAATTTACATTTTATTTTTGTTTTATTTGTCATTTTTGAAGGCTACCTACTGGTAACATTACACATTTTATGCTTAAAGACTGAACCTAATTTTTTCCCCTGAGAACAAAAGTTCATTTGTCTAAGTATTTGCTCTGGTTTACTTATATAGGACCACCAGTAGCCTCCTTTGATGTGAAGAAGAGAAGAACTGGGCTTAATCTCAGCCCCTTGAAAACTGAAGACATTTTTGAGCCAGTTTCTGTTAACACCAAGCACAATGAACCTCAAGAGGGGTTTGTTGTAGCTTCTCACCGGAATGCATAGCAGGAAATTGACATCATTAAAGAAGAGGAAGAATTGTGTAATATTAAAGAGCAGATCTCAGAGGCTGGAAGTTTGTTTCACTGTTAATAAACAGATGCTTGCTATGGAGTGTTTATCTGTAGATACATTTGACCTCAATAAAGTTAATGAACCCTCTCTGGTAGATATACAGTGCAAGACATTAACAATTAAGGAGGAGCGTAGACCTGGAGGTGAGTATGAACTTTAAATAAGGGATTAGTCAGTTAATCTGTTTGCTTTTTTTTTTAGGTTTACTTAAAGTTTTAGTTACTAGATTATTATACGAGTACAGCTGTTATGTTTTAGCTAGTGTGTGTCACAGGCTGAAATATGTTTTCCCTGTCTTTGGTCATTTCTGGTAGTTTGGGATTATTACTTTACATGTCTTTTTTCACTTTGTAATTTTTGCATTTAATAATTTTCTTTAAATATTATTTAGTATTGATGTATTGTGTTTATGCATTTCTTTGTTATATCCCTTGTTTTCTGGGAATAGAAACTGAGGAGGCCTTTGCAGGAGCAGAAAAGCTACCATTTGAGTTTTATAGCCAGGCTGCCCGGGGTGAGGCCTGCTCCTAAAGCTCAGTTGTAAGTTTATATCATAAAGTGGTTTGTGGACTCATGATTTGCGCTCCATTGTTCAACTTCAGTTGTGCAATTTACTTTCTTACTTGCATATCTCTCATACAGTATACTAATGACAGTAATGTAGAAAAAACAATTAATGAATAAAACACAAATGGTAAATACAATATCAAACATTACAACACTAGATAATAGAAAAAAAGTTGAGTTTTTTTGCAAAAATATTTATACTTTATAAATATATTTTTTTTTGTGCAGAGCTGTTTGAGGTCTATTCAGTTAAATTTGTTTTTATATGATCTTCATAGAGCGCAGGCTCAGACCACTGTAACAAGTTTACCGCTGTCCGACACATTTATAAAATGTATGCTCATAAAAATACACAGTAAAAGAGCAATTACCAATTGTTCAATATTAACAGATTGTGAAAATATACGTTAGTCAAGATTTTTGTCACATGCTGTCTCTCCATAACAAAAATATACACCCTGTTAAAATCATAATATCCGCAGCTTAACATAATGTGCTATGTCACATTCAGATACCCTACCAATATAACCACATTTTGGGCATTCATAAAAATACACTAGTAATTATCTATCTATCTATCTATCTATCTATCTATCTATCTATCTATCTATCTATCTATCTATCTATCTATCTATCTATCTATCTATCTATCTAATTTGAATATTGGCTATGTGTATGTTACTTATGTGTTTATAATATTTAGGTGTCTGTAAATTGTTCTATGTACTTGTGTAAATCAGATGCAGTGAATATAGCTGCATCAGGCACACTTTCAGGTGTGCAAACACAAGTTTCTCAAATTGAGCCTCTGAAGAAAGCTGGCAAACATTTACAGTAAATGTAATTGAACTAACTTCCAGTTGGGGGAAGAACATGTATTCCAGTGAGTGTGCCATTCGAGATGTGCAAAACAGTTACGATTCACACTCATGTTTGCTTCAGCAACATCTGGTCAGTTGATATACTTGCATGTTACTGTCAAAAGGCCATGCACTGTGGGAAGGGAGGAGAGATTTTACTCAAATAATCATCTTTTTTACCTTCTGCAGTGGTGGTGATCACTTAAATAATATGTTAATTTACTTTCCTTTGTTGTAGGAGGCAGTTTTCGGCCATTAGACTTACATCAAGGAAACTGAATCACACTCATTTTAAGAAGCGGAACAATACAAATCATTGATAAACACATATTATAGAAATATGATACCTGTACATATACACTACTGGTCAAAAGTTTTAGAAGTCAGTTTTTCCAGTTTTTCTTCAAATGTAACCAGTTGAAATGCAATGAATGACCTAAAATGGTGAAAAGGTAGGCAGTAAACTGCCAGACATTTAAATTTAAAGTTTAGGTTAGTAAAAGCTGAAAAAAGTAAATTTCAGAATATTACAAACGGGCCATCTTCAGAGAAAACTAATAGGTTCCAACCTACATATGTTCTGCAGCAATTAAAATAAATATAGCTTTGCAAGTTAAAGCAACCAATTTATACAGGTGTCCCAACTTCTTTTGATTAAATAAAAACCCTCTTCTGTCTTAAAGCAGAGTTGGAACAGATTGTGTTATTACACCCTCTGAAGTACTATTTGGACAATATTCCAGTGACAATGGCAAGAAAATGGCAATTAACAAAAGAAATGAGACAGAGCATTATTACCCCTAGAAGCATAAGCCCTTCATTTAGAGAAATTGTAAAAAAATAAATAAATCTAAGTGTCAGTGAGTATGGTGTCCTACAAAATCCATAGGCCATTGGAAATTGGAAGAAATTGAGTCTGCTATATCTCTTCCTATCAAAGTCACAACTCAATCGGAAGACAAGTTTCTGAGGGTCACCAGCTTGCGTGATCACAGGAGCCTCACAGCAGGACAGCTTCAAGCAGAGCTTAACAGTGCAGATCAAAAAAAGCAAGTGTCCCTATGGCACACCATGTGAACGCAGGAGGGGAAGGTAAAAGGTATCTCTCACAATTGCTTTCCCAGGCAATGTATACAAAGCTATGGCAGTGTGCTTTCAAGTAAGGAACTGGTAGTTGGTAGCTACCTAGCAGTCTGAAAATGGTCTTGTGCAATTAAAAAGTATTTTAACTGTTGATGTTGAAATTCTTAGATGCTACTCTAGAGGTTTTCAATACAATCTCTCAGAAATATCTGACACAGGTACAGTGGGGCAAAAAAGTATTTAGTCAGCCACCAATTGTGCAAGTTCTCCCACTTAAAAAGATGTAATTTTCATCATAGGTACACCTCAACTATGAGAGACAAAATGAGAATAAAAAAAATCCAGAAAATCACATTGTCTGATTTTTGAAGAATATATTTGCAAATTATGGTGGAAAAAAAGTATTTGGTCAATAACAAAAGTTCATCTCAATACTTTGTTATATACCCTTTGTTGGCAATGACAGAGGTCAAACAGTTTCTGTAAGTCTACACAAGGTTTTCACACGCTGTTGCTGGTATTTTGGCCCATTCCTCCATGCAGATCTCCTCTAGAGCAGTGATGTTTTGGGGCTGTTGCTGGGCAACACGGACTTTCAACTCCCTCCAAAGATTTTCTACGGGGTTGAGATCTGGAGACTGGCTAGGCCACTTCAGGACCTTGAAATACTACTTACGAAGCCACTCCTTCGTTACCCGGGCGGTGTGTTTGGGATCATTGTCATGCTGAAAGACCCAGCCACGTTTCATCTTCAGTGCCCTTGCTGATGGAAGGAGATTTTCACTCAAAATCTGATGATACATGGCCCCAATCATTCTTTCCTTTACACGGATCAGTCATCCTGGTCCCTTTGCAGAAAAACAGCCCCAAAGCATGATGTTTCCACCCCCATGCTTTACAGTAGGTATGGTGTTCTTTGGGTGCAACTTAGCATTCTTTCTCCTCCAAACACGACGAGTAGAGTTTTTACCAAAAAGTTCTATTTTGGTTTCATCTGACCATATGACATTCTCCCAATCCTCTTCTGGATCATCCAAATGCTCTCTAGCAAACTTCAGACGGGCCTGCACATGTACTGGCTTAAGCAGGGGACACATCTGGCACTGCAGGATTTGAGTCCCTGGTGGCGTAGTGGGTTACTGATGGTCGCCTTTGTTACTTTGGTCCCAGCTCTCTGCAGGTCATTCACTAGGTCCCCCCGTGTGGTTCTGGGATTTTTTGCTCACCGTTCTTGTGATCATTTTGACCCCACAGGGTGAGATCTTGCGTGGAGCCCCAGATCGAGGGAGATTATCAGAAGTCTTGTATGTCTTCCATTTTCTAATAATTGTTCCCACAGTTGATTTCTTCACACCAAGCTGCTTACCTATTGCAGATTCAGTCTTTCCAGCCTGGTGCAGGTCTACAATTTTGTTTCTGGTGTCCTTTGACAGCTCTTTGGTCTTGGCCATAGTGGAGTTTGGAGTGTGACTGTTTGAGGTTGTGGACAGGTGTCTTTTATATTGATGATGAGTTCAAACAGGTGCCATTAATACAGGTAACGAGTGGAGGACAGAGGAGCCTCTTACAGAAGAAGTTACACGTCTGTGAGAGCCAGAATTCGTGCTTGTTTGTAGGTGACCAAATACTTATTTTCCACCATAATTTGAAAATAAATTCTTTAAAAATCAGACAATGTGATTTAATGGATTTTTTTTTTCTCATTTTGTCTCCCATAGTTGAGGTATACCTATGATGAAAATTAAAGGCCTCTCTCATCTTTTTAAGTGGGAGAACTTGCACAATTGGTGGCTGACTAAATACTTTTTTGCCCCGCTGTACATATGGATTACAGATAGTGACGAGTGAAACAGGCAGGTTTCAGTTTATATACAGTTTCATGAAATTGGGACTAAAATTCATTTTGCAAGCAATTTCACAAAGGAAGATTTATTATTATTATTTTTTTTTAGGAATTTAAAAGTTTGTTTAAACAAACAACTGGAAAACAGGGAGTACTGCATCTGAAAGTGTACGTTTGGTATATTTCAAGTCAAAGTTATTTCTTTACAGACATTGTATATATGCATTTGCCATGCAAAATTGTGTTCTAAAGTTAAATAATATTTTGCCTGCACTGGTGCTTACATTGGAGGCTTTGGGTTAGAAAGGAAAAGCTTAAATACTTACTAAATAAATCTATTTTTTCAAGCCAAAACAGTTGTCAAGTATTGACCAATTCTTACAATTACACTCTGATTGTAAAATAGTTTTATCCATGTCATTTCTGAACAAAACCATATTATGAGATTCAGCCATTTTTAAAGAACACCAGCTGTGTGCCATAGCTCTGCACTAAGTCTTCCTGAGTGCACACCTTTCATCCTCCCCAAGGTGGTTTCCATTCAAAGACCAAATTACAGTAAATGTTTTGTCCCACATGGTTGGTTTTGTTTTGATTTACTTCTGCATTTATGTGAGAACTCACACAAGTGAATAGAAAGTAATCCTTAACATAGAAATAGTTCCTGGAGTATGCTCTAAAATAATAATTTCCAAATCTCTTTGGTTGTCACAGCCGTGTCGGAAACATGGAAGGAGTGGGTCAATTACTGACAACTTTCTTGGCTTGAAAAATTAACATATTTGGTAAATTTTTGAGTTTTTCCTCCTTGTTCTATACAGTACTCTCAATTGTAAAGCAACAGTGCGGGAAAGATATTTCTTTAAATTTATAGAAAACATTTACCTTTAGGATATAATTTTGCATAGCAAATGCATATATATATCACATTTGTGAAGAATTGAATTTCACTTGAAAAGTACCAAACTTACCCTTTAATGGCTTGTTCACTCTTCCATGTTTTCTTTTAGTTCTTTCTGCAGCCTTATAATACATGTAAACTAAGCCACACCAATACAATCAACTCCGTGTGTGCCTCTGTCTCACATTGCGGCGGAGAAGTACGGTATTTTTTTTTATGTAACGTGCTGTATTTTTTCCACACATAGATACACCAAAATACACCTTGAGCAACTTCACTCTGTTTTCTCCACATGAAAACTCACTAAAGAGAAAAATTGCCACTCCCTACCCTTATCTAACAATGGCCTTATCCTTGCTGAGGATATGCACATTTCTGGTGATTTTTGCTTCACTAGATATCTTTTTCAAATATTTAAGGACTGACATATGCATGCAGAATTAATGCATGACGATGGTTCCTTTCATCTTGTGTGAATAGTACGAATTTCACAGGAAATGAAACACTATTTATTTCACAGATTTTTTTCTTTCTGACACAAAACACTGACCTTCACTGTGAATTTGATTTCGCTCCTCACAATGTAGTTCACATTGAAAGGGTCATTTCTTCCAGGCCTATCATGTAAGTAATTGTGCTATTGTCTTTGGATGCTGTTAACTGTATCAGTTAGTTAAGATTTGGGAAGTATCAGAAAATGGGCAATATTAATCAGTTCTCTGAATATGTTGTCCATTCTGTTTGTGTCACTCTTATAAGCAACATAATTTGTGATATACATGAAATTGATAGGGCAGCACGGTGGCGCAGTGGTAGGTGCTGCTGCCTCGCAGTTAAGAGGTCCGGGTTCGCTTCCCGTGTCCTCCCTGCGTGGAGTTTGCATGTTCTCCCCGTGTCTGCGTGGGTTTCCTCTGGCCGCTCCGGTTTCCTCCCACAGTCCAAAGACATGCCGGTTAGGTGGATTGGTGATTCTAAATTGGCCCTAGTGTGTGCTGGGTGTGTCCTGTGGTGGGTTGGCACCCTGCCCGGGATTGGTTCCTGCCTTGTGCCCTGTGTTGGCTGGGATTGGCTCCAGCAGACCCCCGTGACCCTGTGTTTGGATTCAGCGGGTTAGAAAATGGATGGATGGATGAAATTGATAGAAACTCATTAAAGGCCTTTTTTTGGATGAAACAAATCTTATGTAATAACAGTTTTTATCGAAAAACAAAGTCATTACCTAAATTATTGTATCACTAAAAGTCAGTTATTTAATGTATTTTCATGTTACTGTTCATAAAATGCTCATTGAGTTAATGGAAACTTAGTCCTTGAAGTATTTTATAAAGAGAAGCAAAAATTAATTTTTAGTGTTTTGAATTTCTGAGCTATTGAGTTCTTAGAAATAGTCAGAGTAATCTCTATATATACTGCGTATATATATATATATGTATATTATATTTTATATATATGTATATTATATTATATTTTTATATATATATATATATATATATATATATATATTATATATATATATATATATATAATAATATTTAAAATCCATGTCTGTCTACTTTTCATGAGAAAACTACTTAACGGATTTAGATCGGGTTTTTTTTTCTATAATTTAATCATAGTATCATAGTTTGCTTGCAGGAACAATTTATTTGGATGAATCCGAGAGAGAGGCTGCAGGCCGAGGGAAGGGTGAAGCGTGACATCAGGAGTGGGGAGCCGGGCGGGGTCCTCCTCACTCACGTGCCACCCTCCATTTAAATCATCTCACGCCACGATTTGGAGCAGAGCTTGCCTCTGCTTAGCTAGTGATACCTGTTTGTTTATTGATGTTTAAAGTTTGTCCTGTTTTACTACTATGCGGGTGGAGCCACGAGGTACAGCTGGTACTTTGTAAAAAAACAAAGTTAGTTCATTTGCCAGAAGAGTAATGTATTAATCTGAAGAGAAGCTAAAGGAATTCTGCTGTGGTTTGCAATATTAGCAATCAAGTAAAAATCAGGGAAATATGATTTTTTACATTGAATCTCTGTTCAAAATCATTTACTTCAGTTACTCCAGACTGGACCATCTTTAGCCTGTGATGGCTATTGTGAGAACATTGTTTCAAGAGCTTCCAGAAAATTGGGCCAGTTGATATTTTAGGCTATGTTATTTTTTTTTTTTTTTTTTTATCCACACACATTGTCTCAGAATTGTGTCAAGGGCTGCCCTGATCTAATAGTTACATCTCACTATTGTAAGACAAAAAATCAAAAACGAAAAAGTCTTCCAGAATTTTTAGGTGAAGCAGTTGCCCAGTAGTACATAATCACTAAAGTCAATATGTTGATATTTATTGTTAAGAAAATGCCTGACATGGTTAAAGATATTAAAAAGGAGTCCCAGCCATAGTAAGGCATATATGCTCTCCCCAGCCTGACCTGACTTGACCTGATGGAGGTAACAGATAAGTTTGGTATTCTCAAGGCTATAGTTTTTTTTTTGTTTTTTTTCACTTGCATGATATATATTAGTCTTCTATTTGAAAATGCATTCTTAAGTGAAGCATATTTTATAAAATCTAAAAACATAACCAGCCCATTCTTGTGTTTTATAATTGTGATTAAAGGTGCCAGGGTCCTGAAAGCTTTAAAGTTTCCTGAATACATCCACTTCGAAACAGCATAGGTTTCGACTTATTTTGTCCTTGCTCTTCATTGTTAGCCTATTCAAAGGTGTCTAAATGCTTTTCTTTGTTTTCTTAATTATTTTCTTTTCTTGTATCACTGTTATCATTCTTGAGAATTTAAGTTTTTTGTCTCTGTATTTGATTTCTGCCTTCCATCTGATTGTATTATGGTGAGCTCTGGAGGATTAGGCGGGTTCCATCATGAATTAAAGAATGAATAGAAAACATTCTTTGTTAAAAAAATCTTAAAATCTTACCAGAAGTCATTTTGGAACTTCATAACTTGATGAAGCAGGCAGCTCTGCTTTTAGACACAATACAGAGTTGTTGATTGTAGTAACTGCTGGTCTAAAGTCTTTGTTGTTTATGCCCAAATTTAGAAACAAAGATGACATTTCCTGTTAATCTTACACAAGTAAAATCAAATTAACCAGTCACTATAATACAATAGATTTTTTTGAAATTTTCTTGGATTAGTTTTTTACAGAGGTCTACATAGATAGAGAGATAGATAGATAGAACAAATGTTATTTGTTCCTGGGGACAAAATTAGTTCAATTACATTTACTGTAAATGTTTGCCAGCTTTCTTCAGAGGCTCAATTTGAGAAACTTGTGTTTGCAGACCTGAAAGTGTGCCTGATGCAGCTATATTTACTGCATCTGATTTACACAAGTACATAGAACAATTTAAAGACACCTAAATATTTTAAACACATAAGTAACATACACATAGACAGATAGATAGATAGATAGATAGATAGATAGATATGATAGATAGATAGATAGATAGATAGATAGAACAAACGTTATTTGTCCCTGGGGGAAATTTGGCATTCTTACCATTATAAAGCCGTAAAAGCATTGTAACAAAATGAGTGTAAACAAATGAATCATTTACTCAGACATACTGCTTATCTATCTATCTATCTATATATATATATATATATATATATATATATATATACTGTAAGTCAATGTGTGTATGCTCCAGCATCACTTCTGAACAGCAGGAGCGATTTTTATGAAACTTGGTACACAACTTTCTCATTAGTCGACTAAAAATACTGTAGGGTGAAATCAACAATAACCCACCCCATTCTGGGTAGGGTGGGGGGTGATCTTGCGATCTTGTATGCACGTTATCATTCAGTTGAACTGGAGGTGACTACCAGCATTCTTTATGTTTGTGCTCCACCGCGTGCCCCTGTTGCTTTTGAAAGTAGAGTTGGCCGGTTACGAGCATCAAGTGGATGATAACATACATACCAGTACAAGACCATAAGACAAGCACATTAGTGAGTCTTCATTGTTTGTTAATTTATTTTTATTTGTTTTTTTTTTTATTATATTTTTCTCGAATAATTTTAAAAAATAACACTTCATTTTCCTCCCGGGCAATGCCGGGTATTTCAGCTAGTTTACTATATATGTCCAACTTCAGCTTTCTTGTTTGTTCCACCACCACCTCGACCACAGTACTTGCTTTGTATTGTCTGTCATAGCTTTCTGTGCTACAGTCAATAAAAGTTGTCCATGCAAAACTGGTTATTTTTTTATTGTTATTTATTACTCATGAAAAGGTTGAACATTTACTTTAGACTTGTCATTTTTAAAGTATATTCTTTATATTTATAAATGTTTGCTCTGTTTGGTTTTGCTTTTTTCCATACAGGAACTCCTAAAGATTTTTTCCATCATGTGGAGAAATCCCCTCACTCTAGCTTTGGCCTTCTGAAAACAGAAGAGGAGATCTCCACGCCTGGTTCTGGTTACAGTAAACATGATGACACCCCAATGAATGTTGCTGTGGTCTCAGGGTGTGGTGTTGAGCAGCAATCCATTAACATCAAAGTGGAGCAGTCCATCAATATTAAAGAGGAGCTCTCTGAACTGGAGTGTTCTTTTGTTAGTCAAAGACAGTCGATTGCTGTTGAGGGCACAACTGGAGATACTTTTGCTAACAAAGTTAAGGAAACCACTTGTGAGGATGTTCAGTGCAAAAGGTTATCCGCTCAACAGGAAGAAGAACACGAAGGTGAGTCTAAAAATATATTATATATATAATATATTTCGGGCGGTATGGTGGCGCAGCGGGTAGCGCTGCCACCTCGCAGTTAGGAGACCTGGGTTCACTTCCTGGGTCCTCCCTGCGTGGAGTTTGCATGTTCTCCCCGTGTCTGCGTGGGTTTCCTTCGGGTGCTCCGGTTTCCTCCCACAGTCCAATGACTTGCTGGTTAGGTACATTGGCGATTCTAAATTGTCCCTAGTGTGTGGGTGTGTGTGTGTGCCCTGCGGTGGGCTGGTGCCATGCCTGGGGTTTGTTTCCTGTGTTGGCTGGGATTGGCTCCAGCAGACCCCCGTGACCCTGTAGTTAAGATATAGCAGGTTGGATAATGAATGGATGGATAATTTATTTCACCCCTTTTTTCTTTAGCATAATTTTGCTTCTGAACATTGTCAAGAACATTCAATTTCAGAGTGTCAGCTCTCTTCTACATTGTTAACCTCTTTTTTTTCACACAGGTTTTGTAGTCCTGCTTTTTCAAATAACTTTAACATAATTAAAATGTATACACTTTGTGACCACACTGACCTTTATGCAGAGTTTGAAACTTTTTCCAACAGCATAGAGTGATTTTATTATGGTATGGACTATAAAATGTTCCAAAAGTGTGATGCCAGAATGTTGACTCGTGTCAATTTGTCCCTTAGACCTTATTAACCAGTTCAGTTTCTGTCCATTTTATACTACTTTTAAGGTTTGTTAAATCATCTTTCACTTATGATACCTCTTCAGTAAATCAAAGTAATGGGAATATACATTTAGTGAAGGAGTTATGTTGTGAAGGTATATTACATCATGACATATTTCTATTTCTATTCAAAAATTCTATATATTAGCAATTGGAAATAAGCATACAGAAAGAAGTATGTTGTTTATGTTAATCTAATACATAGTATTTTAGCAAGAGGAAAAATTAATTCATGTGAAGTATGAAAGAATTTATTGCATTTTCTAGTTTGCATAGAAACATTATACATTTTATACTAGCTGGGGTGAGAAACTGGAAAGATGGAAAGAGAAAACGTTATTCTCCTTAAACTTGCTGCATTTAGCACATAACTGTTCTTTATACTGGAAAGCTTCTCTGTTTTCAGTATTCTTGCTTTTTCCTTCTGGTACAAAGAACCTCAGATAGCAATAAACACATCCATAGGCTGCCTTGGGCTGTGACAGAAACAGTAAGAGGAAAGATTTATAAAAGAAGAAGTTAAATGTAAGGCCAGAATCAAACCTGGGTTTCTGAGTTGAAAGACAAGGATTCTAACCATCACAACCACAGTCGCAATCTGAGTGGTGCTCTTTTTATGTATGTAGATCACACTATAGTAATTCAACACTGTTTCACAGCTTTTTCTGATAACTATCTCCAAACTTTGCTGTAAATCTACAGTATACTGGGAAAAGTAATGGTGTTTAGACTAATGATCAGTGATTGCAATGGGGTGAACCAGCTGTAGGTTTATGACCACATGTTCTGGTCTACAGCCACCTCTGCTTTTCACCAGTGGGACAAAGTCAAAAGTTATATATCAAAAACCTAAATTATTGTAAGAAGTACAGGGGATCCAGAAAGTATTCAGATCCCTTCACTTTTTTCATATTTTGTAATGTTTCAGCCTTATACTAAAATCATTTAAATTTACTTTTCGCAACATCAAAAAACATTCAATACCCCAGAATGCCAAAAGTGAAAACAGAAATTCAATTGACACAAGTATTCAGACCCTTTACTCCATACTTAGTTGTAGCAGTGATTCCAGACTGGAGTCTTCTACGGTGTGAGACGACAAGCTTCACTCACCTAGATTTGGAAATCTTCTTGCCATTCTTCTCTGCAGATCTTCTCAGGCACTGCCGGGTTGGATGGAGATCATTGGTGGACAGCGATTATCCAGAGATGTTTGGTTGGGTTCAAGTCTGGGCTCTAACTGGTCCACTCAAAAGACATTCACAGAGTTCCCCCTATAAGCCAATCCTGTGTTTTCTTTGTTTTGTGTCATGTTGGAAGGTGAACCTTCAGCCCATTCTATGGTCCAGGATGCTCCTGAAGGAGGTTTATATTAAGGATATCACTGTATTTTGACCATTTGATGAGATCATAACTACATTTTTACACTGTGAAACACACAGAAGCTTTCTATTATACCACCTTTGGATTAATACAGCTATTTTTACACTGGATGTATAGAGCATTCAATAACTTATCTTTGGCTTGCACTTATATGACTGCTGTGACATTTATCTTATGTCATGAATTTATATACTTGCAACATACAAGTACCACTTTAATGCATTTGTAAATAAATTAATGTTCTGATTTTATTATTGTGTTAGTTTGTTTTTTTAATTTTTACTTTTTAACTACTTACCGTATATAATGTATACAAAATGAACCTGTCCCCTTTTGTGCTAGAGCAAGAGTTCCCAAACTTTTTTTGACCGCAAACCCCTTTACCAAAAACTTTTAAAAC
Organism: Polypterus senegalus; assembly: GCF_016835505.1. Taxonomy (NCBI): domain Eukaryota; kingdom Metazoa; phylum Chordata; class Cladistia; order Polypteriformes; family Polypteridae; genus Polypterus; species Polypterus senegalus. The sequence continues at coordinate 223,080,488 of NC_053157.1, forward strand.
CGTTGACCCCTAGTCATTTACTTTATTTACTCAAATTAATATATTTGTACAGTACTCAATATTAGATATTTCACTAGATATCAAACTTTGCATTTTAATCACTTGTAATTAATGATTGAAAAAGATAAAATGACTACAGAATATGGTATTATCTTATGCAACATTTAATATCGAAACCTGCATTAACAAAAATTTAAGCAAAAAAATAGTTTTTTTTTACATTTTTGACAATTATGAAATAAATATGTACTGTAAATTCAAAATAAGTACAAATAGTCCAAGCTGTACTGTCTGCGTTTCTTTTTTGGTTCAGTCATATTATTATCTGAAGAAATAAAAACTTTTATTAACAAACAATTTCAACAGCCGCTGTGATATAAAAAAGCAATAAAGTATGTACTTACTTGAAACAGAAGATTTTTGTTCAAACTTGAATAAATAAACTGTGTCCTCTGATTTTCTTTTTTGTAGTACTGCTCCTCAATAAATAATTATATTCAAAGTTCAAATCACAAAAAAGTACATGTCACATCAAAGAAACCAAACCAATTTATAGTGTTTTATGAAAGCATGGCCGTACAAGACTGATAGATTCTGCTAATATTGAATATCCGTCGTCTCGTCCCACTGCGAGCAACTGCGAACGTACAACGGTTTTTCATGTCCGCGCTTGATTTGATACATTCGATAAGACAATGCACAGACATGTCTGTGCTACGTGTATTTTCATGCATTCTTACGTGTGACTCTTTTAATGACACATTTTACCTTTTCGTTTGCAAGTTTGGTATGTAATGTGTTTTTTGAATTATTCTATTTCTTAATTAGGTACCTATTGGAATCATAGATATTTTGAAGTAACAAACAAATAGCAGTAGTACTGGGGTCTATGTTTGCTGTCGTCGACCCCCAAATTTTTTTATCGAAACCATCGACCCCTAGAAAGTTCAAATCGACCCCGGGGGGTCGATATCGACCACTTTGGGAACTCTTGTGCTAGAGTGTTGTTTGAAATGATGCATGAACCTTTATCACCATGTTCATAAGTGAAAATGTTCCTCTGCTGTCTTTTCACACAGGATCTCCAGAAGTGTCTTTCCATGCTGTAGTGGAAAAGGTTAAAGTTGCCCTCGGCCCTTTGGAGTTGGGCAGCATGACTTTGCAGAGAGCTGCAGACACTGGCACTATGAAAACTAAAATGGAAATCCCGGAGCAGATTTCTGATAACAGTAAGAAAGATGATATTCAAATGAACTTTTCTTTAGAATCAGATGGATGGATGCAGAAGCAATCCATTAGCATTAAAGAAGAGAAGTTAATGAAGATTAAAAAGGAGGATTCTGATGAAGAACATGTTTCCAGTATTAACGGACCAATGCAGCCTGTTGCACCTGAGGAACAGATTATTGTAGATAAATATAATGAACCTCAATTAGGGGCTTTGAATGGCAGTGGGTTCTCATCCCAAGAAGATGTTGGAACTGAATGGGAGCATTCAGATATAGAAAAGCTGAGAAACAATTTTATACAGAATAATTTGGAAAAATCACAACAGATTTGTGATATGAGCAATCTGAAACATAATAATGATAATTCCTCAAAGGCCATTGCTAAAGTTTCCCACATCAAAAGTCAAGAGAGAACTCATATGGCAGACAAACCAAACCAGTGTTTGGAATGTGGAAAAATTTTCAGGCATTACAAAAGCCTAAAACGTCACCAGATCATTCACAGTGGAGAAAAACCATACAAATGTAACGAGTGCGGGAAGAATTTCAGGCAGATTACAAGCCTTAAGCACCACCAGGGAATCCACACAGGAGATAAACCATACCAGTGTTCTGAATGTGGGAGGACGTTTGGCTACAATAAAAGCCTGAAACGGCATCAGATAATTCACAAAGGGGAAAAATTGTACCAGTGTACTGAATGTGGAAAGAATTTTACGCAGACTGCAACCCTGAAGCGTCACCAGAAAATTCATACGGGAGAAAAACCATACCAGTGTTCTGAATGTGGCAAGACATTCATCCAATCGACCCATCTTAAATATCACCAGAGAGTTCACTCGGGAGAAAAACCTTTCCAGTGTACTGAATGTGAAAAGACTTTCTTTCAGGCCGAACACCTTAAATGCCACCAGAGAATTCACACAGGAGACAAACCCTACAGCTGCAGAGAATGTGGAAAGACATTCAGCCACAATAAAAACCTTAAATACCATCATAGAATTCACACAGGCGAGCAGCCCTACCAATGTCCTGAATGTGAAAAGACTTTCAAACGGGCCACAGAGCTAAAATCCCATCAGAGAATTCATACTGGAGAAAGGCCATACCAATGTACGGAGTGTGGAAAGACCTTTAATTGGGCTACACAACTGAAATACCACCAAAGAACTCACACGGGGGAAAAACCGTACCAATGTAATGAATGTGGAAAGGCTTTCACCGGGGTTCCTGGACTTAAGTACCACCAGAACGTTGAATCAGGAGATAAACTCTACCAATGTACTGAATGCGGAAAGACGTTTACCCAGAAGACCTGCCTTAACTACCACCAGAAAATTCATAATGACGAAAAACTGAACCAGTGTAATGAATGCGGAAAGACGTTTAAGTGGGCTGCCCAACTTAAATACCATGAGATCATTCATACAGGGTTAAAGCCATTCCAGTGTACAGAGTGTGGCAAAACGTTTAGACGGAACACCGAACTTAAGTATCACAAGAGAATACATTCGGGAGGAATCCAATACCGATGCAGTGAATGTGGAAAGACTTTCAGCCACAATTTACGCCTTCAGCAGCACCAGAGAATTCACACAGGAGAAAGGCCATACCAGTGTACCGAATGTAGAAAGACATTCAGTCGGATTGACAACCTTAAAGTGCATGAAAGAATTCACACAGGAGTCAAACTGTACAGATGTACTCAGTGTGGGAAGACTTTCAGTCGAGCTAAACGTTACAAGGAACATGAGCGGATTCATACTGGAGAAAAGCCATACCGGTGTAAAGAATGTGGGAAGACTTTCAATCGGGCTGATAATCTCAAAGTCCATCAGAAAATTCACACAGAAGAACACTGAGTGGTGAGAGATACTGTACACTTAACATTAGAGTACAGTAAATTATAGAATGGTAGATTATTGCCGGCCCTACCACCAATTGGTGCCTATATCAGCCTGTTAGTGGTCATCACATGTGTATAGCCTACCATGCTAAAGTGTGTATTGCTAGTTGTGTTGTAAAGGATAGGTGTTACAAATGTCGGCTACTCAAGCTATAATGTCCACTAGAAGGGAGCAGCTCTGTTTCCTAAAAGTTAAAACTTCACATGGACAGAAAATCATAATTCGTGAGGGTTTTGGGAGACCTAAATAAGCTCTTCTGGGCCATAGTGTATTTTTTTTACCTGTAAATACATCTCTGGGAAAGAACTGAAGTAAAAGTTACTTCTAATGTTGTTAAAACAGTTTTTTCTGTGTTGTTGAGTAAAGATGACCAAGTGATGGAACATTTACAAAAGAAAACTCTTCTGGGGAAAATCTGCCAAGAGATGCCTATGAGCATACTAGCTGATGTCTTTAATTTAAAGTAACTCTGTAGCTTGTGGTAGATCAGCCCTAACACAGAAGTCCCTAAAACACACACGTTTGTTGTTCTTTCCAGTCCTGAGCACAACACAATGCAAAAACCCAACAATGCTCAGTCCTTTTCCTTTTCTCTTCTATTATTGCCGCCTCCACTCCTCTCTCGCAAGCTCTTTCCTCCTCCTGCCGACTCCAGCTTCCCGAATGGAGTGAGGCGGCCTCTTTTATACTGTACCCGGAAGTGCTCCAGATGCTCCCTGGTCAACTTCCGGCAGCATTTCCGGGTGTGGCAGAAGTGCTGCATGCCAAGGCTCAGGAGCTGTCCAGGTACGCACTATTGGTGGCCACGGGCCCCAGCAGGGTTGAGTGTCTAAGCCACGGGTGGTGAACTTCGGTTCTGGAGGGCCACAGTGGCTGCAGGTTTTCATTTTAACCATCTTCTTCATTAGTGACCATTTTTTGTTGCTATTTATCATATTTTGCCTTTGTTTTATTTAACTTGACTCAGGCCCCTTAGTTGTCTCTTTTCCTTAATTAGCAGCCAAACAATGAGACACAAAATGAGCCGCCACATGACCACCTCACCTGCGCCTGTCACAAAATATCTGAAAATAAAGAAAGGCGAAGGCCTCAGTAGCATTAACCTCTCAGCTCACCAAAACATTTTGACGGTGTTCTTAGAAAAAACAGAAAAACAACAGTTTTCAAAATGTCTGCATGTCTGAATGACAGCAGCAACAAGCCATGGAATTAAATAACGGGTTTAATTTACAGCAAGAATCAGCTACTCAATAAGAGATTGGTTGGAGTTTGAAATCCCAGTTTTGCTGATCATCTGTTGGCTCGTTTCACGTCTCATTTCTGTTTGACTGCCATTTAATGAAGAAAAGAATCAATTCAGAGAACTGAATTCTTAACAACAGAGCTATTAAAATGAAGGGAAAAGGAGTTAATTAGCAGTGAAAACTGATCACTGATTAGGAAAAGGGTTAGAATGAAAACCTGCAGCCACTGTGGCCCTCCAGGCCTGGAGTTTGACACCCCTGCTCTAAGCTCTAAACCTGTGGCCCCGATGCAACCCAGGGGGCTGCCCTCTTGTGTCCCGGGGGAGGTACTGCTGTTGACATGTCCTCAAAAGGCCGTCCCGAATGGGCAAGATCCAGACTTTAATATTTTGCAGTCGATTTATTACAAAATGAGATACATTTGAAGAGTATTCTAAATGATCATTTCTCATAACAGGTAACACTCTACTATGGACTAATAAATTAATAAATGTGCAAATAAATAAAATTACTGTGAAATGTGAGCATAAATGAATAAATGTGTCATGAAATGTGACCATAAATAATTTGTCACAAAATATGTGTTTTGTTGCTCAAGTCCGTAATAGTCCTCCAAACACATCATGAAATACAGCTTGGAATAAGTAGACAGGGTGGACTGTAGCACATACTGTGCTTTGATTGTGGATTGAATATACAGGTTCAGCTCCCCATATCTCACACTGGCTCTTTCGCTTTGTGATCATTTTCTCCAATACACAATAAAGATCTGCAATCTGTCAGACATTCAAACCACATAAAAGAAAGTGTTCTATTGACTCAGCTGGAATGGCAAAAGAATGGCGTCCAGGGCAGGTAACTTTGTCATCTGAACTGACGTGTAGCCTGGTCTGTTGCACCAGTTCTTCGATGTTTTCAAAATAAGTTTCATTGATATCGTAGTCTAAAAGGGCTGCCAATATTGTAATTTCTTCTGATAAATTTTCAATTTTCATGCTGAAATACCTGATGCCTTCAGCAGAATCCATATAATCAGTAGTAAGTAGTAAGCATTATTTTTTTTATTAATTCGTATGCTGTCTAATTTCCCTCCATCACCCACACAGACATATTAGATAGATAGATAGATATGAAAGGTACTATATATTAGATAGATAGATAGATACTTTATTAATCCCAAGGGAAAATTCACATAATCCAGCAGCAGCATACTGATAAAAAACAATATTCAATTAAAGAGTGATAACAAGGCTCTGGCCCTCTGTGGACCTGAATTAGAAGTAAATTCATGTTTATGTGTTGGCACTTTTATTCTTCTCAGTTTATTTAAAAAGATGTAACAATTTTTATTCTTTCTCTCCTAAGTTACTCAATTCTGTTAGGAGAAACCAAACTGTAAGAGGCAATCCTAGAAAATGAATGCTAATATTACATTCACATAAATTTTTGCTTAATTAAATAGATAGATAGATACTTTATTAATCCCAAGGGGAAATTCACATAATCCAGCAGCAGTATACGGATACAAAAAATTAATATTAATATTAAATTAAATTAAATTATAATACGGTGGTGCAGTGGTAGCGCTGCTGCCTCACAGTTAGGAGACCCGGGTTCGCTTCCCGGGTCCTCCCTGCGTGGAGTTTGCATGTTCTCCCTGTGTCTGTGTGGGTTTCCTCTGGGCGCTCCGGTTTCCTCCCACAATCCAAAGACATGCAGGTTAGGTGGATTGGCAATTCTAAATTGGCCTTGGTGTGTGGGTGTGTTTGTGTGTGTCCTGCAGTGGGTTGGCACCCTGCCCAGGATTGGTTCCTGCCTTGTGCCCTGTGTTGGCTGGGATTGGCTCCAGCAGACCCCCATGACCCTGTATTCAGATTCAGTGGGTTAGAAAATGGATGGATAAATAGTAATAAAAATGCAGGTAAAACAGACAATAACTTTAATGTAATGTAAGTAATGTTAGCATTTACTCCCCCAGGTGGAACTGAAGAGTCGCATAGTGTGGGGGAGGAACGATCTCCTCAGTCTGTCACTGAAGCTGCTCCTATGTCGCTGGAGATGATCCTGTTCAGTGGATGCAGTGGATTCTCCTTGATTGACAGGAGCCTGCTCAGCGCCCGTCGCTCTGCCACGGATGTCAAACTGTCCAGCTCTGTGTCTACAATAGAGCCTGCCTTCCTCTCCAGTTTGTCCAGGTGTGAGGCGTCCCTCTTCTTTATGCTGCCTCCCCAGCACACCACCGCGTAGGGACGCCAGCCTTCTAAGGAAGTATAGTCAGCTCTGACCTTTCTTACATAGAGCATCAGTATTGGCAGTCCAGTCCAATTTATCATCCAGCTGCACTCCCAGATATTTATAGGTCTCTACCCTCTACACACAGTCACTTCTGATGATCACGGGGTCCATGAGGGGCCTGGGCCTCCTAAAATCCTTGGTCTTGCTGGTGTTCAGTTGTAGTTGGTTTGAGTCGCACCATTTAACAAAGTCCTTGATTAGGTTCCTATACTCCTCCTCCTGCCCACTCCTTATGCAGCCCATGATAGCAGTGTCATCAGCGAACTTTTGTACGTGGCAGGACTCCGAGTTGTACTGGAAGTCCGATGTATGTTGGCTGAAGAGGAACGGAGAAAGTACAGTCTCCTGCGGCGCTCCTGTGTTGCTGACCACAATGTCAGACCTGCAGTTCTTGAGACACACATACTGAGGTCTGTCTTTAAGATAGTCCACGATCCATGCCACCAGGAATATTGAATTAGGCATGAGTATTCTACACAAGGAGATTCACCAATCAAAGCACGGAATATGCTAAAGCCCTCCATCTCAACTTTGATGAGTGAAAGTGACAGTTTTATTTCAAGCCATATTTCATGATGCATATGGAGGATTTTGTGGGAGATGCCCGGGTGGGACATCCTGAAGATGGAAGGAATGGGGGAAGGCAGCTATTTGTGAACTCTGCCTCCCCCAAAATACTAGATGGCAACTCACCTTGGAATGCAGCGGTGCACCAGATTCCTGCAGGACATCCCTGGACTTGGAGTTCAGTTTCTCAGCCCTGTTGGGTGTCACGGGTGCTGCCAGGGGAAGCTGTGAAAGGATCTGGGGAGTCACGCTTCCCTTGTAGCCCCAAAGCACTAATGGATTACGAAAACGGAAGCCTTAAAGTACTTCCGGGCTGATTAAAACCTGAATTCTCTGACTGACCCAGAAGTGCTGGGAAATCACATAGGAGGAAGAGAAGAAGCACTTCTGGATCAAGAACTATATAAAGGACGACTGAAGACCCAGTAAGCAAGCTGGAGTTGCGTGGAGGTGGACGAAGCTTACTGGGAGGTGTGGAGGAGAGAATTGAAAATATCATTGTGCCTCTTGGAGAGCACTATTTAGAAAAAAGAAGAAAATAAATGACTTCTTGGTGTTTTTAACCTGTGTCCTGCGTCTGCCTGTTGGGGTTAAAAGGGGCAACAGTGACCCCTAGCGACCACTCATTTACAATTATTATGGCCAAAATTAAATAGGCAACAAAAAACATATTTCGTGACACATGTATTTATGCTCACGTTTCAGGACATTTATTAATTTATGCCCATATTTCATTACACTGTCATTTGTGCATTTATTTATTTAAATTTGTCTGTTATATTCTTTCAGGATGCTCAGTATTTTACTTTAAAAGGCACAGCGGGCACACATTTCACTTTAATGTCTCAGAACTTGAACTCATGAGTATTTTTGTCTGTAAAGTTTCCAATATTTTAAACAGTTGTCATTTTGTCATGTTGTTTTTTAATTTAAAATTTTAAGCTACAGATTGTATAGCCCTGTAATTTATTGTAATAACGTGACTAGGATGACACAGAGCCGTTTTGGATTAGCACTTCTCTTCGTATGCCTATCATTATTAGGCTGATTTTTTATCACTTTTTTTAATGTGCTGTTTTCACAATAATATGTTTATTAAACTTTTATGAATTTGCCAGGTTATGGTGCTGTTGTAAAATAAAAAGAATGTGGTGATCACTGTTTTAATCACAATAAGAGTTTAATGTCAATTAAAAATCCTTTTATGAAAAAAAAAAAACAGCATCCTGTGATTCTTCATATCTCTTTCTATTTTTTTGTTTTACCTTTTTTTCTTTTTCATTCATCTTTACTTAAAGGATAACTTTGATATTTTTTCAAGATAAAGTTATTTTTTCGCAATCGTGGTAGGCTATATTTTAATTTGCCTCATACATTTGTGTTCTAAAATAAACTGTTTTTTTTTTTCTCATAAATTTTAAAAATTCCCTGTCTGTTCTTGCAGCTTACCCTGGGGTTCAAGGTTCATGTGAAATCTTCTTTAACCACACTGGAAAATTTAAAAAGAAAATCACTTGATTTGGGTACACTGTATCCTAATATGAGAAGCAATGAAATTAGTTTGTTTTTATGAACATAAATGAACTAATTTCATATCACCACCTAACAAATTGTGGCAGTTATACTAGAAATGGACGCATAAAGTTTACAAACACACTCCTCTTCAGCCGAATCAACTTAATAATAATAATAATATGGTGGCACAGTGGTAGCGCTGCTGCCTTGCAGTTAGGAGACCCGGGTTTGCTTCCCGGGTCATCCCTGCGTGGAATTTGCATGTTGTCTACATGGGTTTCCTCCGGGTGCTCCTGTTTCCTCTCACAGTCCAAAGACATGCCGATTAGGTGGACTGGCGATTCTAAATTGGCCCTAGTGTGTGCTTGGTGTGTGGGTGTGTGGGTGTGTGTGTGTGTGTCCTGCGGTGGGTAGGCACCCTGCCCAGGATTGGTTCCTGCCTTGTGCCCTGTGTTGGCTGGGATTGGCTCCAGCAGACCCCCGTGACCCTGTGTTCGGATTCAGCGGGTTGGAAAATGGATGGATGGATGGAATAATAATACATTTTATTTATATTGCACTTTATATTTTAGCAATCTCAAAGTGCTACAGAGTAGGAATAATAAAAGAAAAAACTTAAAGTAACTTTTACTACAAACCATTTTTTAAATCTTAAAAACATATTCATTTTGAGTAAAATTAATCAAAGATAATTGGGTAATGCCAATATTCTTTAAAATGAATTATATAAATGGTGCTCTTAAATAAAACAATGAAATCTATTCATATTGTTTATATGCAAATTACTCTTTTTAATATGACACACAAAAAATTTGAGTCAGTTTTGCTAGAAATGGATATGTAAAAACCTTTAAGACCTGCTCACTTTGAGCAAAGTCAATTTAAGTTTGCGGAGTAACAGCAACAGACCCCAAGAATCATTGTTTGAGTGGGTTTCAAGATGAAAAAGGCATTCTATTTGGTGGGTCATAGATGGGAACAACAACAATACAACATTTATTTATATAGCACATTTTCATACAAAAAGTAGCTCAAAGTGTTTTGCATAATGAAGAAAAGAAAATAAAAGACAAAATAAGAAATTAAAAAAAGACAACATTAGTTAACATAGAAAAGGAGTAAGGTTCGATGGCCAGGGTGGACAGAAAAAACAGAAAAAAAACTCCAAACAGCTGGAGAAAAAAAATAAAATCTGCAGGGGTTCCAGGCCACGGGACTGTCCAGTCCCCGTAATCCCCCCAGTACTCCCCGGGTAATATAAGAACAGGTGTTACTCTGTTAATAGTAACAGCTAGGCATTCAGAAGAAGCAAAAATGCCAAGACTGGAATCTTTACAGTTCATCTGACTTGAGAATTAATTTGCCAAGCCACCACCTTCCTTTTCTTTGGGGACAGAATGAATTTGGAATGGCTGCTTCATTTAGCATGGAAGCTCCACCACTGCTAAGCCATGTTTCACTCACAATAAACAAATCTGACTTTCTAGCAGTAAAAAAACATTATTTACATAAGATGTATTGCTAGTCAATGCTCTAATATTAAAAAAAAAAATTTAGAATGACACACAGTGGCACAGTGGGTAGCGCTGCTGCCTCGCAGTAAGTATGTGGGGCATAGTGATTTGAGCTCCATGATTAGAGGGGCATGGTAGGAGAGAACGATAACATAATACTTTCAGGATTTGATTGTGTGCAAAACATTGTTATCTGGGGCAGCAGGGTGGCGAAGTGGTAGCGTTCCTGCCTCACAGTAAGGAGACCTGGGTTCGTGGAGCTTTCATGTTCTTCCCATGTCTGCGTGGGTTTCCTCCGGGTGCTCTGGTTTCCTCCCACAGTCCAAAGACATGCAGGTTAGGTGCATTGGCAATTCTAAATTGCCCCTAGTGGGTGTGTGTGTGCCCTGTGGTAGGCTGGTGACCTGCCTGTGGTTTGTTTCCTGCCTTGTGCCCTGTGTTGGCTGGGATTGGCTCCCAGCAGACTCCATGACCCTGTAGTTAAAATATAGTGGGTTGGATTGAATGACACAGCTAACAGACTGCCAGACATACCAGTTAAGTTGTTCAGGTTTGCACCTTATTTGTTTCTGCAGGCGGAGTGGTGACTCTGTGGCTAAGGACTAGTTCTGGTATCTGGGAGGTTGTCAGTTCAAAACCCAGTTCTGCCAGAAGGGACCCTACTCCATTGGGCACTTGCACAAGGCTCTTAACCTGGAAATTGCTCCAGGGCTTCTGTACAATGGCTGACCCAGCACTCTGACCCCCAGAAGTCATGCCAAAATACAATTTTCCCTAGGGGATTAACAAAGTAAATTAAATTAAAGCATCAATACTAGTGTGTGTGTACATCTTTAATTACACAGCCTTAAGCTGTTTCGTTTCATATTTTAATATGTGCAAATGACTATTGTTAAGTAGTCTTGAATATGTTATTGCTTTGCTTAAATTGTCTGTGAGAATCCTGGAATCTTGCCTACTGTGTGCAGGCCATCCCATCGAAAGAAACATGGTCATTCCCAAAAATCCTATTACATTCACATAAATTTTTGCTTAATCAGATAGATAGATAGATAGATAGATAGATAGATAGATAGATAGATAGATAGATAGATAGATAGATAGATAGATAGATAGATAGATAGATAGATAGATAGATAGATACTTTACTTTATTAATCCCAAGGGAAAATTCACATAATCCAGCAGCACCATACGGATACAAAAAACAATACTAAATTAAAGAGTAATAAAAATGCAGGTAAAAACAGACAATAACTTTGTTTAATGTTAACGTTTACCACCCCCGGGTGGAATTGAAGAGTTGCATAGTGTGGAGGAGGAACGATCTCCTCAGTCTGTCAGTGGAGCAGGATGGTCACAGCAGTCTGTTGCTGAAGCTGCTCCTCTGTCTGGAGATGATCCTGTTCAGTGGATGCAGTGGATTCTCCATGATTGACACGAGTTTGCTCAGCGCCCGTCGTTCTGCCACGGATGTCAAACTGTCCAGCTCCATGCCTACAATAGAGCCTGCGTTCCTCACCAGTTTGTCCAGGCATGAGGCGTCCTTCTTCTTTATATTGCCTCCCCAGCACACCACCACATAGAAGAGGGCACTCACCACAACCGTCTGGTAGAACATCTGCAGCATCTTATTGCAGATGCTGAAGGACGCCAACCTTCTAAGGAAGTATAGTCGGCTCTGCACAGAGCATCAGTATTGGCAGTCCAGTCCAATTTATCATCCAGCTGCACTCCCTGGTATTTATAGGTCTGCACCCTCTGCACACAGTCTCCTCTGATAATCACAGGGTCCATGAGGGGCCTTGGCCTCCTAAAATCCACCACCAGTTCCTTGGTCTTGCTGGTGTTCAGTTGTAGGTGGTTTGAGTCGCACCATTTAACAAAGTCTTTGATTAGCTTCCTATACTCCTCTTCCTGCCCACTCCTTATGCAGCCCATGATAGCAGTGTAGTCAGCAAACTTTTACACGGGCAGGACTCCGAGTTGTATTGGAAGTCCGATGTATATAGGCTGAACAGAACCGGAGAAAGTACAGTCCCCTGCGGCGCTCCTGTGTTGCTGACCACAATGTCAGACCTGCAGTTCCCGAGACGCACATACTGAGGTCTGTCTGTAAGATAGTCCATGATCAGTGCTACCAGGTATGAATCTACTCCCATCTCTGCCAGCTTGTCCCTAAGGAGCAGAAGTTGGATGGTGTTGAAGGCGCTAGAGAAGTCCAGAAACATAATTCTTACAGCACCACTGCCTCTGTCCAAGTGGGAGAATTAATAATTCAGTAATTATAATTGAATGTTAGTTTTACATAGATATTTAGATAATAGAAGATTTAGTTTATTCCTTATAAGCTAACATGTTAATGGAACATTCTTAATACTCGGCTAGAAACAGAGAGAAACATGGACTGTTAGATACTACAGATTAGAAAGAATTTGCAAACGGAGCAAACGTACTGCTAAGTATGTCATATTCTATATGTATTCATATTCTATATTAATGTATGTACTGATGTATATCGTGCCAACATTGTAACTTAACGAAACTCAACTAACAACAACATTTATTTATATAGCACATTTTCATACAAACAGTAGCTCAAAGTGTTTTACATAATAAAGAATAGAAAAATAAAAGACACAATAAGAAAATAAAATAAGTCAACATTAATTAACATCGAATAAGAGTAAGGTCCAATGGCCAGGTGGGACAGAAAAAACGGCTGGAGAAAAAAATAAAATCTGTAGGGATTCCAGACCATGAGACTGCCCAGTCCCCTCTGGGCATTCTACCTAACATAAATGAAACAGTCCTCTTTGGATTTAGGGTTCTCACGGAAGGACTTGATGATGATGATGCTCACGTAGACTTCTGCCTTTTAATCCATCCATCATTGTTGAAGCATCATGAAGCTTTGAGTAGGTGGAGGTGGCGCAGGCCACCACCACAAAGAAACCGGAAAAAGAAAGTCATTTACTACTTTAACGAGTGCAGTTTCTGTGCTGTGATTTGTTCTAAAACCCGACTGAAATTTATCAAGAATAGCATGTTTATTGAGGTGGTCATTTAACTGCATAATGACTGCCTTCTCTAGAATTTTACTTAAGAAAGGTAGGTTAGAGATGGGTCTAAAATTTTCAAGAGCCGAGGGGTCAAGATTATGTTTCTTAAGAAGGGGTTTAACTACAGCAGTCTTAAGAAGTCTGGGAACACCCCCGTGTCTAATGACGAATTTACTATGTCAAGACATGAGCTTTAACCTCCTTGATCTTACAAGCCATACTTTTGGTCATTAGATTTAGGCTTGGCTCATATTTACAATTTTCATCCTCTGGTAGCAATTTTTTTAAATTCTTAGTTTTTGTTATGTCTTGGGTGAAATAGAAACAGGGAAAAACAGTGACCAGAAGATGAAAGCAGTAAATGTGAGCTCAGCTTAAATCTGATAATCAAAAGTATGTCCTATCTTTCAATAAAGCCAAGAACCCTAACCAAAAATCAAAGTCAACAACAAATCAAGAATTATTTGTACCAGAAAATCAAACATGAAAGCACACCAATGAAAAAGTCTTTCAATTTTATCCAAACCAGGATAACAGTAATTGAAAAGTGCCAACCTTTATACTGGTGACCAAATGACATCACAGGTTGGGACCTCTGGTCATCAAATAGTGGCAACCACCCCACCAAGAGTATACAAAGATATAAATAAATGGTGGTTTGTGACGGTGCAGATTAGCTCCATGCTCCCACTCTTCTTTGGGAGACCATTGATACCATAACCAAGATGAGCTGGGCAGACATACATAGCAAGGGGTAGGTGCAAAAGTTATAAAGTGCTTTTTTAAATTAATCCAAATAAACAGTGCAGTGGAAAAGATCAATAAATAATCCAATAAAAAACAGTGACTGTGGAGGTTAAAAGTTAATCCAATAAATTGTTTATAAAAACAAAGTTAAAATTCCCAGGCAGGAAACTGTCCTTTAAAACCCCATCCCCGGTGTGTCCCTTTAATATAGACGTCTCCTCAGCTTAGCCCCAAATGAGACCTTACAACCAAGAAGATACCTAACCTGACAGTTCAGCCAAGCTTCTCCACCAGTTTCAGGTCCCTCCAGCACATGGCTCCCAGTAGGACAACTCACCAAACCACCTTGCTTCTAGGCCTGGGCCCATGCAACCATCTGTGGTCCCAGCAGAGCACCATGCTGAGCCTCAGACTCCTGCTGCGAGGCTCACGTACGTGTGGTCCATGGCTCCCCCTTAGGCCAACACTCCGAGCCTTCTTTCACGTGCAGCTCCTGCTGCCTTTTTCCTGGACTTATATGGCAAGTTGCTCCATCAAGCACTGTGTCATTCCAGCTCCCGGATCACTCAGCTGGAATGATCTCGTTTAGCCCCTGAGCGCTGGCTGCCTGCCTTCTCTCGCTCGCTCTCTCTTGTTCGCTCGCTTGCACTGGCTCTCTACGCCTCCTGCTTTCTCTCTGTTCTCTGACCTCAGTCTCCATTATTTTTCCTGTCTCATTCCAGTTCCCTCTTATAAGCCTCCGTGGGCACAGCATCTCATTTGCGGACGATAGAAAGCCAATGGAGCAATCAAGACAGACCACATCCTCACGTGCAGGTGTGCTCCGTCTCAACTACCCCACCAACCTCCTGTAGTCGCTCGAACACGCACACCCACAGAGATTGTGCTGGCTATTCAATAATTTAATTATTTAAAAACAGACCCCAAGCTACTTGTCTTTCTTGAAAAACAAAATTGCATCGGAAAAGACACAAACTAAAATCAATATTGCCCAATATTAACCTCACATAAAATTCAAGTATAGAAATGTGTTCTGTGGTGCTCAAAAGCCCTAATGGGCAATTCAGAAAAAGAGACATAACAAAACAGACAGAATTAAATTGGAAATCCCATCATGACAGTCGCAACACCAATGTCCTTGAAGTATATTAAAAAAAAATGATAATTACTTTTAAGAACAGCCATAAAATTTAGTGGTCCAAAAGCACAAATTAAAAGTATGACTCGTTTGGTGCTAAAGCAGATGATGAATTATGCTGAGTAGTTTGCATCCAATCACATGATATAACAAAGCTTTTTTATTTGAAAACGAAGTCCAGAATGGACACTTTACTTCAATCAGTAGTCTGCTCTGATGTAAATTTTTTTAGGGATGCAAGTTCAATAACTAACCAAAGGGACGAAATTAAATGCTGGTGGAGTTCCATATTTTGATTAATTTTATTGTCTTATTTTTGAGAAAAGTAATGTCATCTGAATATCTATTGTCTTTTTCCATGGACACAAACTCATCGACGTTTCAGGAGGGATTCTGAGGGATGAAAAAATATGTTGGTTGACTGATTACTGTATTTTCACTCACATTAATAAAAACATAGTCCCAGTGTACTCCAGGGAAATGATGATTTTTCTGGTGTGTTTTACCATGCTTGTTATTTTGAGCGGACACTACTTTCAATTATGATCATCTCCTCCTTGCCTCAACATCTGCATACATTGTGTACCATATAAGGTCTCTCATCTTCAGAATGACCCGTGTCTTCCATTCTGTCTGGATCTGCTCTCCTTTTTCAGCCATTTGTTCTTGATGAAGCTTTTGTCATTCAAAGATCTTAACCGTCTCTTGAATTTAACTCTTATCTTTTCATTTGGAACTACTGATTTTTTTTTAATAAAAGGAGCTGTAAACAATTATCATCTTTACCTATTGATTTTCTGCTTGCGTGTCCCAGTTCTTCTCTTCCATCGTGGTGTCAACCCAGTCCGACAATAAACTGGAGATCTTCTTACTACAATAACTCAGCCTAGGGCAGTTGTCCAGACCAGTCAACTTTATGTTTTTGGTCAATATCTGGTATCCTTTTGAAAATTTTGTATACTGTATCAGTAGTTCCACCTCGATAAGGTTTTGTGTTGATTGATTACAAGTTAGCCCAGCACAGAACATTCATTTTAACATTACAGCATCAGTAATTTTTTTTTTTACTTTTTTTTATCAAGGAGCACGTTGAGGAAACACAGTTTGAAATTGACAACCATAATTTCATACTCATGTCTTCAGTTGTGTCTGTCTTCCACAAACTAAGGCTGCACCATATTGCCAGACTGAATACTCTCACATTACAGGATCTGAGCGAGCGAGCGGGAGTGTAAGTCTGGAGGAGATCAGTGAGGTTGTGGAGAGCTTTAAATGTTCAGAGCGGTATTTAGTATTGTATTCTGTAGTTAACAGGGAGCCAGTGAAGTTGAGAGAGAATAGGTGTGATATGTTCCGTGGATTTAGAACAGCAGGTTATTATCCTGGCAGCAGAATTTTGAAGAAGTTGTAAGCGATGGATACGTTTTTGTGGGATGACAAATAGAATACCATTACAGTAATCTATACGTGAGGTGACTCGGGCATTAACCAATACTTCAGTACTGTGTTGCGTAAGAACAGGACAAAGTCTAGAAATGTTTCTCTCAGTGGCCCTCTCAGGTCCGGACCGTGGACGTTACAATATGAATACATTTTTTTTAAAATGGAGTGCATCGAGCCGACTGTGTTTGAGATCAGTGTATAATTACGAAGCATTAATAAATTGTAACATTTTATCTAAATCACACATTTTATTAAAGTTACAATAATAATACTAATACTACTACTACTACTACTACTACTAATAATAATAATAATAATAATAATAATAATAATAATAATAATTGTATTCCCCCTATTCATGAGTTTTTCACAACTTTCTTTTCAATCTAGGATTGTTACCTACTTTGCTCTCCATCTATTATGGTACTTAACGTTTTGCAGCAGTCTACTCACTTGACCGCAGCGGAGTCGCGACAGTGGCGAACACACTTCCGGTACTTACGGGCGCCACAGTAACTGGAAGGACGCGAGAAAGGCGTTTGAAGTGCACGATCAAGCCCTCTCACCAAGAGAAGTGCCAGCGCACCCAGCTGCCGGAAGTTGGAGAGTGTGTGTGGATATGTAACTGAACAGAGCGCTGAAGCACAAAACAACTATCATCGCACTGCGAATCTTATGGAAGAAAATGGACGCGAGAGAAACATGTCGGGCAATGAGGGAACGACTCGCCGGTAACATGGAGCATATCATGAAAGCGACTTCCCGGACTATCCTGGACAAATTGGGAGAGTTGAGGAGTGAGGTGATTCACCTAGAAAGTGACATTTGGAAGACAGGAGACGCCTTTGATGACTTTTTGTACCTCGTAGCGGAGGGGGCTGTGCAGGCAGCGATGCAAATACTGATGATCGAATTTGAAGACTTTATAAAAGGGAAATTTGTACATTTCCAAACCAAAATATCAGAATATGAAACCGTAATTGAAAGGTTGCGGCAGTGTGTTGAAACATCCAGGAGTAGCCTGGGAGCAAAGCGGGGAGGTGTGATTTGTGCAGACGGGATCATAATACGACAGTCGCAGCCCAGGGAAGATCCCGGAGGTCCTGGAGCTGAAGACGGTCAGTCTGTCACGGCGGGCGGTTCGACGCGTCTGGCTAGTGGATGCAAACAGGAGCCTGATCTGTCAGACTCCGCGGAGATGAAGAGCAACTGTAGTTTAGTTGATCTTAGCACAAGCTGCCCGAGGTCTTACCGAAACTGTGAAATGAAGAGGAGCCACAGAAGCAGAGATCAAGGTGCGTTTGTGCTTAACACTGAGAGAGAGGGCGTGACCACGAGCAGTACAACGTGCAATTCACATCATTAATTATAAGTAAATCCTTTACTTTAACATCCGTTTTATGATCCTGATTACTGCATTAGTTGGGCGCAAGAGCCGGAGCCTGACCCGATGGCGACACGCGTAAGGCAGGAACAAACCTTGACTGAAATACGAGTTCCCTGCAAGGATATTTTCGTTATTTATATTTTCATGCGTGCTGTTTCGGCATCACAATTCCCCATTTTGCTTCTTATATATCATGATGCACATTTTCGTTTGAGCGTAATTCGATTTATTTTGATTAATAATTAAAACAGAAGAACACTGATTCCTGGCAGTAGTAAAGTATATGCACGCATAGATTATACAATAGCTTTTTAATACATGGCGTAGCCTACTTGATAGGATTCATGTACGGAAAAGTAAATTTTTTTTTTTTTTTAGCAACTTGACTTCCACAGTAAAGCCAAATTTACCTAAGCACACTTTAAAATGACTCAAAGCAAACAAGCAAACGAACCTTGGTGCCTAATTATGTTTAACAAACTACTAAAAGCGGGCATTTACTTTTACATCCTGTCTTATTTTTGTATATTTTAGAGGAGTTATTTTAATAGTGCCTTTGATTCCAGACAATAGAAATGTTTTGTGGTGAAGAAATTTCCCCCAAAAAATTGAGAAGGCATTTCAGTTTTTTTTTTTTTTTGTTTAAATAAAATGTATCCTTTTTTGGGGTTTTATTATGCACAGCAGTTTTCCCTATTTAAAATATACAGTATGAAAACAATATTAAAGAGTGATAAAAACGCAGTGCACATTATACAATGCAAGGTGGAGAGTGTGAGGCAGGTATAACAGACAATAACTTTGTATAATGTTAACGTTTACACCCCCCTGGTGGAAGGCTGCATCTAGAGTTGCTGGTCGGGCAAGTTGAGCGTGGTGGGGCAACGCTTTAGGTTCAAGTCCACAGAGAAATGTGTCACATGCTAATTCGTCCCGGACCCTGTGGGGGAAAAGTGCATAGCCTCGCCCCACCAGTCCCTGCACTTCCGTTGCAAATGTTCCTAGACGTTCTCCAGACCTCCGAGTTCATTCGTGCAGTTGCCTTTGCAATCCTAATATGGTTTCTGTTCTGTCCTCCCGAAACGACGCTCAATGGCCTTCAAAAGCAGTCCTAAGTCTGTTAAATCCTCCCGTGGAACATCCTCAAGGATTTTCAAAGCCTCCCCTTCCAACGCCGCCACCACTGCACTGCTCTATCCTCGACTCCCCACCTATTCGCCTCTGCAACAACTTCAAACCTGTTCCAGAAGGCTTCCCAGCTGCCCGTCCCGTCGTAGCGTCCCGGTTTCAACCTTGGTAAATCATGCCTTTCCCTCGCACCTCTCGGTTCTTCATGTTTGACCTCGGGTTCTTCTTTGCACTGCAGTAACCACCAGGGTGGAGGGGGAAATTCTTCATCTGCCATTTTCACATCATCTGTTTCTTGCAACAGCCGTCTCAATGGGATGCCTCATCCCACTTCTGACACCAGTGTAAGATCCCTTCCCAGACGGGCAAATGAATCTCGCAGGCAAGTGGTGGTAATTATCAAATAAAAGAACTAATCAAAATGGTTTTTATTCACTTTTTATCTTACTTCAACAAGCCGAATAAACAACAACGTCGTCAGGACAAAAAAAAAACCAGCAAAACACACCTTATTAAAACCCAACCCACATACAAGCACCCCACCTTCCCAGCACAGAATTGAAGCGTTGCATTGTGTGGGGTGGGGGCGATCTGCTCAGCCTGTCAGTGGATCAGGATGGTGACGGCAGTCTGTCGCTGAAGCTGCTCCTCTGTCTGGAGATGATCCTGTTCAGTGGATGCAGTGGATCTAAGAAGATGTACCGACCTCTTCATGTAAAGTATTGGACTTGGGAATTGTTTGGACCTTCTGCCCGTTAAGCACGGAAGGGCAACGTCCACGTTTCTCAGAATAATTTTTCTCTTAAATCACAGGCACGTAGTGCAACGTTGTCAAGCAGGTAGTTTACCCGAAACCACTGCAGTAGTACTCAATGTATCTTTACTTCTTAAATGTTAATGATTTACTCTTTAATAATTTATACACTTCTTATATATCATTCAAATTCTCTTATGGAAATGTTTTACTTTTAATAATGTATACGCTTCTTATATGTTCTTCAAATTCTTTTATCAAAATGTTTTACTACTTAATAACTTATTTTATAAATGCTACATTTTATTTTTTGAGCAAAGCCACTGGGAAATCAGCTAGTTATTACATATTTTTTACTTAGGGATTGATTTATTTTTTTCTTTGTTTATGTTTTGTTAAGGTCGTATGCATATGGATGTGACCTTCCTGTTGCCATTTCTCACTTGTTAAAAATGCTGATTCTTGGATCATTACTAGATTGTGTGAATATTAAGTTAAAGCATAATTTCTTTCTGGGAAGGGTTCTTTGCACTTTGAAAAACTTCCTAATATGTAGAAAAACCCGTATGGTAGGCTACCTAGCAGGACACTAACAAATTAAGAAAACTTGGACTTAAGACTTACCCTGTGTTATTGTATGCAGTAAGAGTTCTTTCAAAATCATGAGCCATTGCTATTTCACAAATTTGTTTCCATCTCTTCGTGGTTATTTACTGCATGGAGACTGTTACTGATCTAAATAAATTAAGGTTCTTTCTAGAACCTTCATGTGGATGGGTGTTTTGGGAACCAAAAATGGCTCCCCTATGGCATCACTCTGAGGAACCACTCTGCCACGTTGATATTGAAGAGTGCTCTTGACCAAAATGCACAGCTACAGAATATGACAATATGGAATAAATTACAGATGAAACAATTGGGGATCATGTATAAAAAGTGTTGTCATTTCTACAGAAATGTATGCATGTACCCTTAAATGAAAGTCTGCAATGTACACTTTAATCACATCTGAATTTTTTGATTTGTCTTTTTAAACTGTGGAGCAGAAGGGGAAATAGGCGAAAAAGGGGTGTTTGCCCTAAACATTATGGAGGACTGAAATGTATTTTTAACAAATAACACATATTAATGATTAGTCGTCTACGCAGGCAAGACTCTTCATCCATTGGAATGCTTGTTACCGCTGTGCAACTCAATAGCAGGTATTTAAATCTCTGTCTTTCTACTCACTCATCTGTGTAGCAGCGGAGCAAATGCAGGGTAAGTCTTCACATTTTCGTGTCCGCTCTCCTTATTTCAAACTTTCAGATTTAAATATTGTGAAAGCTACAGGGATGTGCAGCTCCCCAAACCCGGAAACAGACACTGTGTTAATTTCTCGTGGGGAAGCTCTATTTCCCGCTCCTCACTTCAGAGCACAGTACACAGTTAGCAAGCACACCACTACTGCTCAGTCCCTTTTTCTCTGTCTTTTTTCTTTCTTCTTTCTTTCTCCTCTGCCGTCTCCACTCCTCTCCCTGCAAGCTTCCAATTCTGGCTACCGGAATGGAGTGAGGCAGTCTCTTTTATAGTGCACCAGGAAGTGCTCCAGGTGCTCTCCAATCGTCTTCCAGCAGCACTTCCTGGTGTGGTGGAAGTGCTGTAAGGGTCCCCTGAAGTCCTTCATGTGTTCCCGGATCCTCATCCGTCAGCACTTCTGGATGTGGTGGAAGTGATGCAGTCCAGGGCTCTGGAACTGTCCAGACACCGCCTGGTGGAGACCACGGGCTCCAGAAGTGTTCAGCTTCTAAGCTCCCCAGGTGGGTTTGCCTTCTCGTGTTCCGGGGGAGGTATTGCCATGAACATGTCCTCTTTCCCGGTCCTTCCATCAGAGGTGCGTCCCGGCTGGCCAAGGGCCCCTGCCGTCCTACCACAATATACATCCATTGTCAAACCAGCTTAATCCAATGCAGTATTGGTGGGGGGCAGAGCTGGTATTCAGTCACCCATCAGGTTGAAGAGCACAGCACTCAGGCTAATATTCCTAAAAGGGACAGCCTCTCTTATTACACATGGTTCACAAACAAGTCCATACACAAAGACACCACCTTTAAGACACAGATTCAGTGAGAGAAAATGACATTTCCTGTTTTCTTTTCCATGCACAGATTTGCATGTTTGCTGTTTTTCCACTAATCTTTGACATACCAGTAAAAGATTTTTAATCCTGGCATCCACCCAACATAAGATTTTCATTTCATGTGCTGACTGTAGCCCATTCAACTGTGACTCAAATGCTTTTTATGTTAGGCACTGGTTCAGAGTTTCACAATTCAGTCCGTCAAACTTGTAGTTCCGTAGTTTCAGTATTTAATTCAGATGCTGCAGCATGGAGGCACGGTGATTAGTACTGTTGCCTTGTGTATCCAGCTTTCTAGGTTCAAATTCATGCGTAATTGTTATCTTTGTGCAGTTTTCATGTTCTCCCCATGTTGTTTTTATGATGTGGTAGGTATATCGGTGACTCACATGAAAATGTCCTATTTTGTTTTCTTTTCACACAGGCCATCCGGAGAGCACTTTTCATGCTGCAAATGGCAGGACTCACTTCGGACTGAGACGTTCAGATGCTGTAAACATACAGTCTGGTGCAGATCCTGGCGTTAAAACAGAAGAGGAAGACTCTGAGTTGGTTTTGCGTAATACTGTCCAAGTGGATACTCCAGTGGACATTGCTGTGGTTTCAGACGATGAAGTGGAGGAACAGAAAGCCATCAGCCATAATAAGGAATGTGTGAATGTTAAAGAAGAGAGCGCAGAGGTGGAACTTTCATCAAGGCCAAAAGTTGCTGTGGATTGCATAGTGAAAGATACATTTCCTGTGAGTACTGTTAAAGAAAGGCATCAGAACTGTGGACCTGTTGAAGAGAATGCACCCTTTAGAATCAGAAAGGACTGTATGCAGATGGGAGGTATGGAAAGGCTACAACAAGTTCAATTTCTTGACATGCAGCACACCTCTGATGATTGCGCAGACACTTTGGGTAATGTATATCTCATCAGGAAACACAAGAGAAGTCACTCCATTGATGAACCATACCAGTGTACTGAATGTGGGAAAATGTTCAGGTGGACTGGCAGTCTTAAAATCCACCAGAGAATTCACACAGGAGAAAAACCGTATAAGTGCGCTGAATGTGGAAAAACGTTTAATCAAGCTGGACACCTTAGAAGTCACCAGAAAATTCACACTAGGGACAAGCCATTCAGTTGCACCGAATGTGGAAAGACTTTCAAGTGGGCTTGTAGCCTTAAAATTCACCAAAGAATTCACACGGGAGAAAAACCATACCAGTGTATAGAATGTGGCAAGACATTTAACCAGGCTGGGCACCTCAGTAGTCACCAGAAAATTCACACTAGAGACAAGCCGTTCAATTGCAGTGAATGTGGAAAGACTTTCAAATGGGCTTGCAGCCTTAAAATGCACCAAAGAATCCACACACAGGAGAAACCTTACCAGTGTACAGAATGTGGGAAGGCATTCAACCAAAACGTGAACCTTAAACACCACCAGAGAGTACACGCGGGGGACAAGCAATACCAGTGCGTTGAATGTGGAGACACTTTCAGAATGTTTCAGCATCTTCGATATCACCAGAAAATTCACATGGGAGAACAACGGTATTAGGAAATTAAATTTACAAAGACAATGCTCAGACTGAGAATCCTAAATTTCATTAGACAGTACAGCTACTATAAGAGATGCCCCTTCGGTCTCAGCTTTCAAATCCCGGCTGAAGACTCACTACTTCAGTTTAGCACACCCTGACTAGAGCTGCTGATTAACTGTGCAGACTGCATCTCTATTGTTAGTCATTAGCACTAAAACATAAGTAACATGATAGTTAGAATTTGTTACTAACCCTCACCTCCACGAGTTTCTCTTCTCGGTACTCGGATATGTCACTTGGTGCCACGGCCCACCTGCCAAGTTGTTTTGCCTATCTAAGGTAAAGTCATCTGTGATTGAGGATTGCAGGAATCATCGGGTAGAGGGGTCCTTTCATTGGATTGGCTGGCCCAGCACGGACCCAGCTGTGGAACGGCCAATAGGGGAAGGCAGCTTGATGGCTGAGGTCTCCAGTATTCTGAACAAATCTGAATCCTTTTATGTGATATTATTGACTGTTGAATTCTGCTCTGTACTTGTAACATTTCTATTACACTATTATATCGTATTGATGATTACTTGTGTTCTCTTCTGTGTATTGTATTGTATTGACACCCACTGCACGCCCAACCTGTCTCTAAACTGCCTTTCCAAGGTTTCTTCCATTTTTTTCCCTACAAGGGTGTTTTTTGGGGAATTTTTTCTTGTCTTCTTAGAGCACGGGTGGGCAAAGTCAGTCCCAGAAGGCCGCAGTGGTTGCAGGTTTTTGTTCCAACCCAGTTGCTTAATTAAATACCAATCCTTGTCAATTATTTAATTTCATGGCTTGTTAGTGCGTTAACTCTGCCACGTCAGGTCATTCTCATATCCTAGATTTTTTTTTTCCTTTCTAAGGATATCATCCAAATGATATGAAGTCTAAAACAGACTAGTTATTCTCAGTGCTTCACTTTTTTCTCTTCACTTTCCTTCCAAGTATTTAATTAAACCCAATAGTGCATGATAAATACACACAGAGGTGTAAATTGTAACAAGCTAAATGGAGAAATGCTGGTTTCCTTTGTCATTTGCATATTATTGCTAATAAGGAGCAATTAAAAACCAAGACTACAGCTATTTAAGACTAAAATAAGCAATAAGCGTCTAAAATCTTAACGAGCGAGACAACTAAAGTGAAGCAGAAGTGTCACTTGAGCATAAGTGCTTCTTATTAAAAAATTGGATTGGAGCAAAAACCTGCAGCCACTGCGGCCCTCCAGGACTGAATCTGCCCACCCCTGTCTTAAAGAGTCAAGGCTGGGTGGCTATCAAAAGGCAGGGCCTGTTAAACCCCATTGTGGCATTTCTTGTGTGATTTTGGGCTATACAAAAAATAAATTGTAAAAAAGGAGAAAAAAATTGTAGACGTGTCGCCACCGGTGGGAAACTTTACAAATGTATTGCAGTGTTTCATCAAGAAAGTGATGCTTAATGGGTGGTGTTCATTACTTTCTGTTTGGAAGGATCCTGTCCTGGAGTTCCTTATTAGAGAACTGGGACAGATAAATAATTTTAATAGTAGTAGTAAAAATAATTAAACAATTGGGAGAATATCTCTTTACAACAAACGTGTGCACATTTTTAATTGAATTAGAGTAAAGTGTACCCACAAAGAAGGCAGGCATACATATTTTTAACTATATTCACTGCATCAAGGGGGACATACTGTCACCTATTTAGCCTGCCTGAGACAAGAACATACAGAACATAAATATATAAATTCAGAATACAGTCACAGCTTTGAAACTTTAAAATGGTCTCATACTGATATTGTGTATGGAAAAATTTTGAATTCCATACAATACAATTTATTTGTGTATAGCCCAAAATCATACAAGAAGTGCTGCAATGGGCTTTAACAGGCCCTGCCTCTTGACAGCCCCCCAGCCTTGACTCTCTAAGAAGACAAGAAAATAAAAATGGAAGAAACCTTAGAAAAGGCATTTCAGAGAGAGACCCCTTTCTAGGTAGGTTGGGCATGCAGTGGGTGTCAAAAAGAAGGGGATCAATACAATAAAATATAATACACAGAACAGAACACGTGTAATCCTCAATACAATATAATATTACAAGTACAGAGCAGAATTTAACAGTAGATGATATTCCATTATTTTAACAGAATGACATTTAAAAAACATGTACAGTATTTGATATGCTCTATTAATACATGCAGTGCATTCTATTGTTACTGTTATTTAAAAAAAATAAGTTAATGTTACAGAAATATAAAAAAAAAAAAAATCATCACTTTTTAATGACGTAAATACAAATGAAAAATGCACCTACTTTCAGAACAGTTACAGTGCCTATAAAAAGAACAC
Source organism: Polypterus senegalus (assembly GCF_016835505.1). Taxonomy (NCBI): domain Eukaryota; kingdom Metazoa; phylum Chordata; class Cladistia; order Polypteriformes; family Polypteridae; genus Polypterus; species Polypterus senegalus. The sequence goes on from NC_053157.1 coordinate 223,106,429, forward strand.
TGAATGACAGCAGACTGAATTTGGCTTTTTTTGACGCAGATCAATAGAAAGGGACTCAATAATGTCAAAGTGAAAACAGATCTCTGGTGTTTAAATTAATTACGAATATAAAACCCCAAATTAATGAGCTCATCAGTCTTCACCCCTTTGGAAATTTTCACATTTTATTGTTACTATAACCCAAAATCATAATGAATTTCTCTACATAGAAATATTTAAGGTTTGTGGGGAAAAAATAAAAAGAAATTAACAGAATTATCAGAAGGAAACTGCACACAGAAAAAACATCTAAAGCAATAATGAAGCTAGATATTTTTAAACAAACTTAAGACCAACATAGAAAAATAATTGCAAAAGGCTTTTTTCCTGTTCCTATAAAGTGCCTATATAGAAAGTTATTTATTTCCTTAGAAGGTTTACCATTTTGTTGTTTGACACGGATCAAAAGAGAAAGACTCTTTAATGTCAACATAAAAACTGATCTCTGCAAAGTGAAGTAAATAATTCCAAATATTAAACACAAAATAAAGGATTACTGTACATATATATCCACCCCCTTCAAATCAGCAGTAATGCTTCATTTTATTTGATGTGGGAAGTCAGATTTCCAACTCAGAAACTCGGTCTGTATGTCAAGTCTGAATTGGTCCAACTTCAGATCATGATGTCAGTCCAAAATGTCGACATACACTGCAAACTTTCATGAGAGCTGTAGCATTAAAACTGTTTGTTAGCACTTCTCTCTGTTTGTGTCTGGTTCAGTCTGTTGTACACACAGTATTGTCCATCAGCTGCTATTTAATTTGATGGAACCATAGTGGTTTTCCAAATGTTTTACTGGAACATGGTTCAACTTGGGTGTGACGTCATTCCCAGATCCAAATTCGGAGGTAAATGGAATAGAGCATAAGTATTTGGCAGCCATGTCTGTTGAGTCTGTTCTCACAGGTCTCTCTCTCTCTCTCAGCTTGATCATTCCCCGCAACCCCAAATACTTGTTTGAAGAACTGCTTAAGCTCTGTCAGGTGTCATGTTGATTGTGAGTAAACAGCCTTTTGAAAGACCTGTCATAAATTCTCCATTGGATTGACATTGGGACTCAGACACATACACTCTTCGTGTTTTCTTTTAAAGTCATTCCTTTGTAGCATTTGCTTTATGCTTGGGGTTGTGGTCTTCATGATAAACAAATCTTCTTTCAAAGTGCAGGTTTCTTGCAGATTGCATCTGGTTGTCCTCCATGATTTTCCCATATTTTGCTACATTCATTTTACCCCCACATGCCGTACAGGGCTTTCTGCAGAGAAACATCCCTGCTGGCTGATGTTGCCACCACCATGCTTCACATTGTGGATGGTATGTTTGTGATAATGTGCAGTGTTCAAACATGGTGTTTAGACCGATGGCCTAAAAGGCTCAACTGTGGTCTCATCAAACCACAGAACCTTCTTCCAGTTGACTTCATGATTGAAGTGTTTAAAAGTATGAAGGGAATTAGCCCAGTGGATCAAGACTGTGAGTTTAAAATGAGTTCATCAAGAATATGGCTGGGTCACAGTTGGAAACCTGTTAAGGGGAAATTCTATACAAACATCAGAAAAGTTTTGTTCCCACAGAGAATCACAGACACTTGGAATAAGTTTTCAAGTAGTGTGATTGATAGATAGATAGATAGATAGATAGATAGATAGATAGATAGATAGATAGATAGATAGATAGATAGATAGATAGATAGATAGATAGATAGATAGATATACAGATAGATATGAAAGGCACTATATAATAGATATAAAGATAGATATGAAACACACTATAATAGATAGACTAGAAAGCCACTATACAGAATAAGGATGGACAGATAGATAGATAGATAGATAGATAGATATGAAAGGCACTATATAATAGATAGATAGATGTGAAAGGCACTATATAATAGATATATAGATATGAAAGGCACTATATAACAGATAGATAGATAGATAGATAGATAGATAGATAGATAGATAGATAGATAGATAGATAGATAGATATGAAAGGCACTATATAATAGATAGACTATAATACCACTATACAGAATAAGTATTGATATACAGATACTTTATTCATTCTGTCAGGGAAATTCAGGTTTCCTAAACAACATAAAATGCAGTCTATTGTTTTGTTCTATACTAGTGTAGTAAGCTTTGTGTGGCTGGGTCTTTCAGAGATTCTTTTTCAAAAAAATTAACTGATCCATATGCTCTGGAGACAGAACACTTCGTTGTGAATTCAAAATGTCCCCTGCAGTGCTGAATACCCACTCTGAGGGCACACTTGTTCCAGGAATACAAAGATATGTTTTTGCAAGCTTGGCCAGCAGTGGGAAATCAGACTGGTGGCCTTTCCACCAGTACAGTGCATTACCACTCAGAATCAGAGATTTGGTCTCTCTATACTTTAGAACCTCTGCATGGGCCATTTGCCTGCAGGACTTCATAGACTGGTAGGGGTCAGCAGTACAGAAATCATCACCAAAGAGGTCTGTTAGTGTCTTTGTCTTCTTTGGAGGAGAAATATATTCTAAAATGATATAAAAAAAAAACCAGAAAACATTAATAACTAATTGTTAAAATGCAGAATGGCATTTCACCCTTTGGAACACCTCTGACATCCAGCCAGATCCAAAAAATTACCCTCCAATACAATTAAATGATAATTGTCCAATGGCCCTCACATTACACTTGGTAAAGTGCTAGGAGTTGCTGGTTCTTATTCACCTTATTTTAGAGGTCAGTTCTTCTTTAGAACCATTGTAGTTTGCTTACAGACAGCACCATACACTGGAGGATATGGTTGTTACTGATCTTCATACCAGTTATATACATTTGGAGAAACCCCAATCCTTTGTGAGAATATTGCTTATTGATTTTACTTAAGCCTTTAACTACCTGAACCCTGATATCCTTTATAATAAACTGCAGGTGTTACAAATGGATCCCCATCCCATCTCACCCTATGGATTATGGTTTAATTTCTCCTTAACAGGGAGCAGGTTCTTAAGCGAGATAATTACATTTCTACAGTCCACTATAAGTTGATAGCAGCTCCACAAGGCACAGTGACCGCCCCCATACTCTTCAATGTCTATAACCTGAGAGGATCTAACAGAAATTGTTTAGCTGCAAAGTCTGCAGATGATACCGCCCTGACTGACACCTCTAACAATGAGGGCATCTACACACACAAATCTGTGTTATTTGGAGTAACCTGGTTAAGACTAAAACCTGCTTCCCAAAAAACCTCAATTTACATGTGCATGAACATGTATGGAGTTCTTCTTCGGCAAAATGTTCGGATGTCATTAAACTGCACCAAAGAATAAATAAATAAAAAGTTAAATATTATCATGAGCCGCCATTAATCTGAAAACAAGCATTTTTTTTTTTTTATGAATATGTTTAGTCCTTCATATGCTGTGAAATAAATAACATCCATCCCTTTGTCCAGCAGGGGGCACCTGCTTCCTGGGATTGTGTTGGTTTACAAATGCAACTCATGCTTTGAACATGTACATATACCCCTTCAGCAACCACAGCAGGGAAGAAAAGGGAAATATGGTACAAAAGAAAGGATATATTAACTTGCTTTAAAATGCAGCTTTCTCTCCCTATATATATATACAGGTATATATATATATATATATATGTATGTATGTATGTATTCATGGCATTCGTAGTCTGAATCACAAACTATTCAACCATTCTATGATCTGTTTCTCGCAACTGAAAGAGGGCACCGTGGCGGATGTTTGCAGGCTCGCAGACCAACCACAAGAGTTACCTGGTAGGTAAACACTCATATAATCAGATTGTGATTCAGACTACAAATGCCATGAATGTAACTACCCTGATCTACATACTGTCAAATAAACGAATCACATGCCGTGGCGCAACTCAAGAGCCTTCGCCTCTATCTCCGAGGTTCGATTCCCCGAGAGGGGGTGCAGTGAGTGTGTACACCTGATGAGCCCAGAAGTAGGGCGAAACACGTGTCGCGTACTCTTTGCATTATTTGACGGTAAAAATATTCAACCATATATATATATATATATACATATATATATATATATATATATATATATATATATATATATATATATATATTATAAAAAAGTCTTGCGACAAGACATGATCTTTTGAAGAGAGACAGAGAAACACTTTCATGTCCCGCGAAACGGACAAGTCACGTCATACTTACATCCTTTGGAAACCAGTTCCGTCATACACATGCAGAGTAGGTTAGAGATAATGGAAGTAGGAAAATTCGAAAGTCTCAAAAAAATGAGAGTGAAGATCGCATTAGCTCAAACAAACGGCAAATATTGGTGAAATAACGGAACAGCAAAAAGAGATCGAATAGTGTTTGAGGATGTTTGGGGCGAAGAAAGACATGGCAGTGAGAGAAAAGGACAACTGCTGTACAGTCTTTAAAACGTTCAAAGCGCCGCACGCCATGCAGATCACAAGGCACAGCAGCTGCAGCAAACCAGCAGTTGATCGAGCAAAGAGGAGGTAAAAAAACAACTGTTATTTGTTTTCCATTGTATCACAGGGGTTTCAGAGAAGGGACTGCATCTCCTTGGAGTGCGTTCAGCTCTCCTCTTTACAACAGCATGTAGCGCTGGCAAGGGGGGTGGTTTGAGTTGTTTGAGTGAAGTGCATAGGGGGCAAAGACCCCTAGTAAAGAATTAGAACATGTGTTATACCCAGCAGACCCCCGTGACCCTGTATTCGGATTCAGCGGGTTAGAAAATGGCTGGTTGGTTGTTATACCCAATTTCTAAGAGACCAATACCCTGGCTTCACTAACTAGAACAGTGTTTCTCAACCTTTAAGTATTTGCGACCCGAGTTTTCATAACAGTTTTAATTGTGCCCCCTAATGTTTTTTTTTTAAAGGAGCCCACTAATACCAATTTGTTCTTTTTAAATTAATGATATATCATAGATGCATATTTTATTATACCTACTTAACTTTAAAAGACATTTATCTAACTCTATGTTTATATTTCTAGTATCAGAATGTAGTTTAAGTTAATATGTTTTGGTTTCAATAGATGTATTTTTCATATTTTCAATTCTTGTTTTTTTTTTTATTTCACATCTTTGCGCCCCCTTAGGGGGGCCCGCCCCACAGCTTGAGAACCACTGAACTAGAATAAGAGTTTACATGGCATTTTAGAAACCAGCTCTCTGTGAACAACCAAGTTATTCAAGTGCATGTAAATGAACTGATTGTGGCATCTTTTGAGGAACAGGCAAAGAGGATGAAGAGGTGGTGCCAGGAACAGAACCTCCAACTAAATGGAGAAGATGCTGATAGAGTTAGTAGCTTTGAGCAGCTGGGAACAATATTGGATAATAGTTTGAACTTTAATGAAAACACACAATACATCTACAAAAGTACCAGTAGCACAGCTGTTTATTAACAAGGCTGAGAAAGATGAACATTTCAACTAGTAGCCTACAGAACTATCGTGCAGGTCATAATGAAAGCGCACACACTTTTCATTTCTGGCCTGGTTTGGGGGACTGTCTTTGTCTAATAAAAATAAACTTAGTAAAATTATCATTTTGAGGCCTGCTGTTTATGGGCAATCATAATTAGATCTTCAAGAACTGTATAAAAAAAGAGCAAAAAAAAAATATATATATATGGTTTTAAAGAACAAGGCATGCTGCTTAGTAATTGTTTCTAACTTTAACCTTCTGGGAAGAAAATAAAAATAAAAGAAATAGTTTTATAACAATGGCAGTAACATGTTAAATAGGTCAAATCCAATCTTGACAAAATAAGTTATTCTATTATTTCTTTAAATGTATAAATTGGTCACAATTGTTTTTATTTTATCACCTGCTTTGCATGTCCGTATGTGCATGTTGTATGTGGCAGACTGGACCAAAGCAAATCTCCGCTTGTGGACACTAAAAGTAAACTAACTTACTAACTAACCCTCAACAAGCAAACAAGGGTCGGATTAACACATACCTTCCCCCGGTGCTTCAGGCTGGGATACGGTTTCTGAGGTCGTGTCAAGGGGTGAAGCATTAGATGTCTGCTTGACTGGTTCTTGAATTTCTGATGCATCCTAAAAGTGTATACGACAGTTGAGTACATAAAATGAGAAATAAAGTTATAAAATAGCCCGCATCTGAACTGAAAATAAACACAACATGCCATTTGTATGTTGCGCTATTAGCATAAGCTTACTTTTTTATGCCACAGAGTTTCTGCTTCTGATATTAGGCTCTCAAAGGTGGCCTCTCTCTCCTCCTGGCTCAAATAAGGCAGCTTTTTAAAACGGGGGTCGAGAGCAGTCGCTTTATTTAGGATCAGCTGCAGATCTAAGAAGCTGTCTCTCAGGTCTTTGACCATTGCATGTTTCATTTCTCTTACAATGGCAGAGTCGTCTTCTGAGATTTTGAAGTGGTCCAACAGTTTAGCAAGAAGCGGCGCAATCACAGATAGTGTGGGCTGATTTTCATCGCACATGATGGTAGCGGCAGTTTTCACCGGCTCCAAGACCTTAACGATCTCCTCGGCAGCTGTGATGTCGTTCGGCTCCAAAGAGTACAAGTCGCTCGACACTTTTCTCAGTTGTTTTTCCAGTAAAGACGCGCACACCGCAGACTGCTGCTCGAGAAATCTCTGCAGCATGTCATACGTACTGATCCAGCGAGTGACGACGTCGCTGATCAGCTGATGTTCAGGAATTGCAAGGCATTTTTGTTTGTCCAGCAAAATTGCACTGCCAGTCGGGCTTCGACGAAAAAAAGCCACGATGCGCCTCACTTTGTCCAGGACACGTTCGGCGCTGTCACATTTCAGACCTTTCTGTGTTGCCGAGTTCACAGTATGCGCAAAGCACATTATACGTGGGGAGATGTCCGCTTCGATTCCAGCTAAGGACGCGTTACTGGCGTCGTCCGTGACCAGCGCTGTTTTTTTACCGCCTATCCCCCACTCGATGCAAGTCTCTTTCAGCAGCGCCCCGAGGTTTTTGTCGGAGTGCGCTTCATTTAAAGCTCGGGTCTGAAGCACGTAGTTTTTCAAGCACCAGTCAGAGTCAATAAAGTGACAAGTTACTGTTACATACGAGTCTGTTGATAAAGACGTCCACCGATCTGTTGAAATGGCAAAGCCCTCTGCTGTATCCAAGTCTTCTTTTACGCTGTCTTTCACTTGTTCAAACAAACGAGGGATGCATTTCTCGCTAAAATGCTGTCTGTATGGCATAACGTACTTGGGCTCCAAAGTATGTATCAACTCGCGAAATCCATCATTTTCAATGACTGAATAAGGTCTCAGGTCTTTGGCAATAAATTTCGAAATTGCTCCAGTTATACTGGAGGCTCTCTTCGAGTTGGCGCTCAACGTTTGTGGAAAAATATTTGATACTGTGGGAGATTCTTGAGGCGAAGGTACCTTTACAGAAGCCGTCGCTGCCAGGTCGAGGCCATGTTTTCTTTTCAAATGGGATGCAAGGTTCGTCGTGTTACTGTGATATTTGATGTTCATTTGACACTCGTTACATGTCGCGTGCGTTTTGTCTATTTTTCCCTCTTTTTTTCGGAAACCGAAATATTTCCAGACTGTGGACTTAAACCCCAGTGGAGTGTATAATTTGACTTTTTTCGCACTTTCATTCTGCGGTGAAGTCATCTCATTGCTGTTTAAGATTTGCTCTCACTTTCTTATGCTTGATGCGCAGATTTGAATCGATGAGCTGTTACACTCCTAACATATGCTGTAAATACATATATATTAACTAGAAAAATCGCATCATACGTCGATACGGACTTTGCAAACAAAGGCCACCCGTGACCCAGCCTTGAATTGTGAAAGCATCAAGTAGAGTCTTCACTTTTCGTGAAACACGTTCGCCGAGATGTTGTGTGTGAAAAACAACTCCGCTGTTATCCCTTTTTCCGGTGCGAACGAGTCGTTCTTTTACTATTTCCAGTGGATCATACGAATCGATTCGCGATCACGAACGAATCGATTCAGTGGGAATGCTACAGCGCACGCGTGTCTTTCGTGATGTCAACAGCGCCGTCTGCGGACACGTCCAGATGTTTAAAACGCATGCGCAAGACCTGCAAGACTTAAGAATACAGTACTACAAAAGGAAATACGGTTGCGGGAGGGTTATCTGACTCAGGGGGCGTTTCACGACTGACGTTGTGGGCGGTCCGTGATATTGTGGCCGTTACACGCATGTCATAACTTTTGCGGTCTTCAGTTAGAATGCACCTCGGCGACTCGTTTCACTTCGATTGTTTTGAGTTCAAGCTACATTCATAGCTCATGAAGGAGTCATTCATTACACAAGTACAATAGTAAATCACCTAAAGAAGGCGTCCTGAGTTTCCTCGAAAGCTTGCATATTGTAATCTTTTTAGCAAGTCCAATAAAAGGTATCATTTTGCTTGACTTTTCACCACATCCATAATGGCTAACACGGCACAACACCCTAGTACTACAGTAAATCACATTCAGAATAGAGAGTATTAATTGTTTTGTATTGTACAATTTGCTTGAATATATAAACACTATGAAAACTAATACATTGATGTTCCTTGGTATAATTAAAAAAATAACACAAAAGTGAACCGTTTAAAAATATCCAACTTCTAACAATTATTTGGGTTCACCTTTTTTTTTCTCACTTTTTTTAAAACTTACTGACTATACTGCGCATGTATAATTTATTATCTGTTTTTTTTAGTAAATTATTATTGGTGTAATATTCAGCATAAAATGTCTGAGAAAATTAAAACAGAAAAGAAGCATTAAACATACAAACTTCCTACATATATGCATAGGGGTATTTTGAAAATGTTACACATTAAATGTCATTACATTGAAATTTAAAGTTTTATTTATGTACATTGTACCCTTTGTATAATTTAATAATTTTAAAACAAACCTCTTGGATATTATTGGTAATTTCTTGAGATATTTTAAGCTTCCATCCAATTACTATCTTCAAGCCGAAAAAGTGTGACACTTTTTGCTGAAGGGATTGCATTTTTCTTGCAAAGTTTCATGAGAGACTTATTGTTACAGTTTTTGTCTTTCCTATACATTTTGCTTAATTGCTTGGGACATTGCTGTATACACCAATCTTGACAACGCCTCAACTTTGCATTAAAGTATTCTTCTACTGAAAGATGAATCCCTCATTAGCCAAATATATAAAATGGTATCAATTAAGGGGAGGTAAATGAGTAGCGCAGTGGCTCTGTAGTAAGGCTGCCGTCTTGCAGTAAGGAGACCAGGGTTCGCGTGCCGGTTCCTCCCTGCGTTGAGTTTGCATGTTTGCCTTGTGTCTGTGTGGGTTTTCTCCCGGTGATCTAGTGTCCCACCACAGTTCAAAGACAAGCAGGTTAGCTGAAGTGGCCCCAGTGTGTGTTCACTCTGTGATGGGCAGGCGCCCTGTCCAGGGTTTGTTCTTGCCTTGTGCCCTATGTTTACTTGCTGCTGGGGTGGTAATTCAAACCGATCCTTTCTATAAGTGCCTTTGCATATTTTAATCTCAAAATAAGAAATTGAATCTCTAGCTGTAACACTAGAAATTTCTCTTAAATCATTAGCCCTGTCTTTTAAAGCAAGAAGTTCACACGTTTTAATATTTGTAGTTAAACCTGAAATTAAGGGCTGATAGTGCTGTACCATTTTCTCTCTCATCACTAAAAAAATGTGCTTGTGTCATCTGCTGACTGCGAGCTTTTAATCTCTTGGTCACATATGTGTATACATTGAAACAGATTAATTTTAAAGAGACACATTACCATTATCTGATTCTTTTGAGTCCAAACTGAATCATAACTCGAGACCCAGTTGCACTATTCTCATTCTCCTCAGATTATATGTAAGGTAACAATTTATTTTAATTATGCATCTTAAATGTTATCATGCTTTGTGTACTGAAACAAGACAATGCCATATGACTTATTATCATGTTTTATATATAGGATGGCATGGTGGCACAGTGGTTGCGCTGTTGCCCCCAGTAAGGAAACCAGGGTTCACGTCCCTCTGTTCCTCCCTGCATGAAGCTTGCATATTCTCCCCATGTCTGTGTAGATTTCTTTTGGGTTCTCCGGTTTCTTCCCACAGAAACCAGACATGCAGGGTAGCTGGAATGGTGACGCTAAATTGGCCCTAGTTTGTGTTTGGGATGTGTGTTTGTATGCGTGTGTATAGGGTGATCCAGATCTAAATATGCAATTTTCATTACGCTCTAATTTATTAAGTTTATTGCATAGAGAATTCACAAAAAAATTATTTTTGTTTTTGATAGATGGCAGCACCTGCCCTGCATTCCAAAATGCCGGGGAGACGGTTGTCAGTCGACAGCCGGTGCGATGTGTTCGCCTTTTCATAATTGCATAATTATATCTGGACCACCCTGTATATATACACTTATATAGTATACTGTACACACACACTACTGTAGGAGCTATATATATATATATATATATATATATATATATATATATATATATATATATATATATATATATCGACCACAAGACTTTATTCGCCAGCGTCTAATCATCTTAGCCTAAAATTGAATCAAATTAATACAAAAAATCGATTTACTTAAACGGATAGCTCGAAAGATTCGATTCATTAAGTAAACGAAATATGCATCCTTATTTGCTTCTGCTACTTCTGTGTACTCACCTGAATAGATGAGCGTGTTGCTCCCTTCACCGCACCAACCTAATACGTTGGCTAACGATTGGCTAATGAAAAGTTCAAGTTCATTCAGTCGAACCTAGAAACGCGGAAGCTTTCAGCAGAGGGCGCCGTTAGCAAATGTCCCAGCTGCACGCAGATAATCACCCGAATACCATAGAAATTTGCATTCTTAAACAAATTCTGACAAACACATTACTAAACATAATTTAAACAATTAAATGTATTTATTGGATATAAAATTAAGTGTTCACTTTCAAGTCAATTTGTGATTCTAAGTTTTTACGAAGTGGGACAACGCCGTAGCGACCGTAGTAGATTAAAAACTACGTGGCTGGTTTAATGCTGATTCAAGATTTAGAGTACATTTGTCTTTTAAATGTCAGATTTACATACGTTTGTTGAAATCAGTTGTAAGTGAAGTGAGTGCAGACAGAACTACAGTATGTCATAGTCTGCGGGTGACTCGTCTAGAATTTCAATCCAGATTTCTATTGACGAACGAGCTGTTCATCCATTGCTTCCGCTTTACCATGTTTGGCAATTCGATACATAACGAGACTAAACACAGAGTGTATAATGGCTTCTTATACAACCACGGAGTATGTTTGCGTAAATGCGCAAGATTTTATTTATTTTTTCATTTAAAAATGTCGAACGATTTACTCCTGTAAGCAGAATGCCTCGTTTCCAAATGTTTTTGGAAGATAACGCCATTGCTCGCCACACTCAACTTTAAACGTACATCTGTACCTTTGAAAATCTGGGTTTATGTGCTTTTAACATTCTTGCTTGTTTCAGGTTTTTTTGGGATGCATCTTGTGAGGCTTATATGGAACTGGAAGAGTTCGGAGGAGGTGATGGATCAGGGTCCATTTTCGTTGGCTTTCTTAATGAAGTGTACGGTGTATAACAGACTGTCATCTGCTCTGAACTGGATTTGTGGCAGTCGTTTTAACTCCCCAATATGCAGGAGCAAAAAGATTCTTGGACTGGGTGCAGGACTGAAGTGAGCAATTAGCAGCCCTATGAAACGTTAAAGCAATTGATGGATATCTGTTACTTTTAACTTAAACTGACGACCAATGTAAAGTGTCCAGCGCCCCACGGGTTGAGAACAGGAGTGGACTGCAGGTCTCAAAACCGGCCCGGGCATCCTTCAGCGAGTGAGGTGACAAGGTCGACCCACTCGGCCCATTAATTCATTGTAATTTTCTTAAAATTTGTGATGAGTATGCGGCTCGCTACTTGCTTGAGCCTATGATATGAACTCTATCTGTTGCCAAACGTAATCTGTACACTATTGTTTAGACACAACTTAAAATTTGACGACGTACTAAGAAATAAAATGTAATGAAAAATAAAAATTTAGTAACACGGATTACACGTTATTAGAGTACATGTCAAATGTCAATGCCATGTCCAAGTGCCAGTACCCTAGCTGCTCATTTACAATGGAATAAATTATAACCGCGGTTATAATGAAAACCTCACATGATCGAAATGTTCCATGAACTTAACGATAAACTATAAATGTTCAGTCCTAATTTGAAAAATTCCTATCCTGTGTTTTTTAACTTCATTTCATAATACAGATGATCGCAGCTGAAAACCACTAATTGTCGCTCACGTCGATGACAAGAGAAGAATAAAATGCACAATACATAATTTAAACTAATTATTAGTACTGGAGAATTTAAATACTAGATATGAGATAAAATAAATTGCAATAACGTATATGCTAACCGAAATGTAGCGGTATCGAAACAGAAATCGGCAAAAGGCAGTTTTGACCAGATTATTCGCTGCAACGTTGTGTACTGACAACTAAAACAACTCGATGACAATACGATATATTATATAGAACTATATAAATCACAGTACCGGACAGATAGTATTTAGAAGTTTAGTAGTTTAGAAAATTAATTTTAATGTCAAATAGTAACCGGTACATTAAATTTATTTCATGAAACGGCCGGCGACCTAGGTTCGCTTCCCGAGTCCTCCCTCGGTGGAGTTTGCATGTTCTCCCCATGTTTTTGTGGGTTTCCTCCGGGTGCTCTGGTTTCCTCCCACAGTCCAAAGACATGCAGGTTAGGTGCATTGGTGATCCGAAATTGTTCCTAGTGTGTGCTTGGTGTGTGTGTGTGCCCTGCGGTGGGCTGCCACCCTGCCCTGGGTTTGTTTCGTGCCATACACCCTGTGCTGGCTAGGATTGGCTCCAGCAGACCCCCGTGACCCTGTGTTATAGGATATAGTGGGTTGGATAATGGATGGATGGATGGATGGAAACAGCCAGCCCATGACCAGACCAGAGTCCACAGCCCACCAGGCATTGCCCAAATGCCCTAATTGCCAGTCCGCCCCTGGTTAAGAAACAAGGTTCTAGACCCAATCGCAACTGTGACACAGCACAATCAATCAATCAATCAATCAATCAACATTTATTTATATAGCACATTTTCATACAAAAAAATGTAGCTCAAAGTGTTTTACAAAATGAATACAAAAATAGAAGACACAATAAAAAATAAACATATCAACATTAATTAACATAGAATAAGTAAGGTCCGATGGCCAGGGTGGACAGAAAAAACAAACAAAAAAAAAAACTCCAAAAGCTGGAGAAAAAAAATAAAATCTGTAGGGATTCCAGACCACGAGACCGCCCAATCCCCTCTGGGCATTCTACCTAACATAAGTCAAACAGTCCTCTTTGGAATTAGGGTTCTCATGGAAGGACCTGATGATGATGGTCACGTAGACTTCTGGCTTTCAGTCCATCAATGTTGGTGCATCATGATGGTTTGAGTAGGTGGTGGTGGCACAGGCTGCCACAACAAAGATTGCCATCACCACCAAGAAACCGGAAAAAGAAACAGAAGAGAGAGTAGGGGTCAGTACGGATTTTGGAGCCACTGTGAATAGTTATTGTGATGAATTGAACATACAGTGTATCAGAATTAAGTTAAAGTGAAGTTATAAAAAGGCCACGTTAAAGTAATGTGTTTTCAGCAGTTTTTTAAAGTGCTCTACTATATTTGCCTGGCGAATTCACACGTGGTCACTGTTTTATCAGTGTAGCGCAAGTAAGTAGCAAAGCTGTGAATTGAAGCTTACGTGTGCTGGCAGAGCAAACTGCTTAACTACACGACTTTAAATGAGTCACTGAGTGTTCAAATTCAAGTGGATTCATTGGATTGTCCGAGTTTAACTGTTTCCACGTTAAAAGATATGCCAAGAAAGATCAGTGTTGAGTCTGGCCACACAGTATATTAAATGTCTTATATATTTAGAAATGTGTTTGTTACAATAATCCATTCATCTATGCAAGCAGTTTCTCCAACTTACAGGGAAAACTTGAGGACTTGGTGGCAGGATTGGCATTCCATCTGCCGCTGTCCTGGTGGTTAGTCGTGTGGTGGGTGCTTCCAACATCCAGCCTCTATTTCTTATCCTGCTAATTCAGGGCAGGATTGAGGGACAGCCGGAGTCTATCCCAGCAGTCAGTGGATGAAAGGCAGGGAACAACACCGGGACAGGTTGCCAGCCCATCCCAGGACGAACGTACAAACACTTGGGGACAATATGGTAACACACATTTGACAAACGAGAGAAGACCATTTAGTCCATCAAGCCAGTTTGTTCAGCTAATAGCTAAACTGTCCCAATATGTCATCCAGATTCTTCTTAACAGTTGTCAAGGTTTCTGCTTCAACTCCATGTCTCAGTTGTTTGTTCCCGATTTCAAGTGCTTCCTGGCTTCAGTCTTAAAGGCACTTCACCTGAATTTAACATCAGATCATCTTACCTGAATGTCTTTGGGAGAAAACTGCCATACCTGGAGAAAGCCAACACTGACTTGGGGAGAACATCCGTGGAAAATCCATACAGGAAGAACCCACTCCTTGTTTTAAGGCAGAAGAGCTAACACTGGACCACTGTGCTGCCTTCTTACAATATAAGTAGGGATGTTATATTGCCTTGTATTTTAAATCTACTCTTAAAAATGTTTTTGAATGATACATTTATTTCCTTAACAGATGCTTTTATCCAAAGTGACTTATAAAAGAGGTCAACATAATCAAAGAAACATCACTTTGTGGTCTGTTTGAGAACTCGTGTACAAAATGAACTGTCAAAAGTGAAGAGCTCGAAAACCAAACAGACCAACACAAGACAAGTTCATCTTTCTTTAGTTACCAGAACCTGGAAATATCAATCAACATAACTTTATATTATATTGAAAGATATATCGGTGTACTTTTTGGGAATATTTGCAATTCTCAAAGGGAAAGACTTGGTGTAATAATAATAATAATAATAATAATACATTTTATTTATATAGCACCTTTCCAATGCTCAAGGCACTTCACAGAGTTTAAGAAAGAACGGCAGGGTATAAAGTATATAGCATTGTACAAACCAGATAAATAAATAAAGAAGAGTGAGATAGTAAATTCAGAGTAAAGCCTAACAGACAACATAATTGATGGTCTCGCACACACACAGGTGGGTTTCATGGCTTCATAAGATACCTCGGCTTGCTTTTACTCTTTAGAGTCTGTAGCTGCTATTATTCATCATGAGGACAAGAGCTGTGCAAATGAAAGTCAAAGAAGCCATTATGAGGCTGGAAAACAAAAATAAAACCATTAGAGACGTCATCAAAACCTTAGGATGGCCAAAATCAACTGTCTGGAATATCATGAAGAAGAAAGAACACACTGGTAAGATCAGTAATCACAAAGGGACTGCTAAGCCAAGGGACTGCTGAGGACAGAAGAATCCTCACTAAAGTGAAGAAAAGCCCCCTAAGGCCTGTTTGACAGATCATCACAGTCTTCAGGAGGGAGATGAGGATTTGTCAAAGATGACTATCAGCAGAAGACTTCATGAACAAAAATACAGAGGACGCACTGCAAGATGAACACTACAAAAAACGGATGGCCAGATTACAGTTTGAGAAAAAGGACTTCAAAGAGCCTGCAGAAATCTGGGAGATGGTCTTGTGGACAGACAAAGATGAACCTGCTGTATCAGAGTGATGACAAGAGCAAAGTGTGGAGGTGACAAGGAACTACCTGAGACCCAAAACAGACCACCTTATCTGTTAAATATGACAGTGGGGGTGTTTTGGCCTGGGCATGTATGGCTACCACATCATTTTCATTGATAATTTAACTGCTGACAGCAGTGGCACAATGAATATGGAGGTGTACAGAAACATCTGATGTGCTCAAGTTCCAGTAAATGTCTCCAAACTCAGTGGATGGCTCTTTATCATACAACAAGATGAGGATTCCAAACACACTTAAAAAAGGAAAATTCTAGAATGGCTAAGCCAGTCATCCAACTTCAATTCAACTGAGCAGGCCTTCCATATGCTGAAGAAAAAACTTAAGGGGATAAGCCCCCAAAACAAGCAGGAACTGAAGACGGCCATATTAGAAGCTTGGCAGACCATCAACAGAAAAGTTCCTCAGCACGTGACAATGTCTATGCATTACAAACTACAAGGGAAAGTCCTAAATATGACTGCTTCAATATACTGACTCTTGTTATGTCCCCAAACATGGTGACCTGAAATGGGTGGGCCGTGTAGGAAAAGTGTTGTCATTTCTACACGGTGTGACCAAAATGTGTGCAAATCCCCTCAACTGAAAGTCTACAATGTGCACTTTAATCGTGTCCAAATTGTTTCATTTGTAACTTTAAACTGTGGAACAGAGGGGTGCATCAAGGAAAAATGTCTTTCTTCCTAACAGCATAGAGGGCCTGTAAGTTCACGATGCAGGACTGGGCCATTCCAGGAGAGCAAGCAGCAGGTCAGGAGCACGAGACTGTTGTGTTGCAAATGGACCCGCTGAATTTCTCTGTAGTGTGGTAAGATACTCAGAAATGCTATAATGGCTTTTTATAAAAAGGGTGACATAAAAAATCAGTATGCAATAAAAAGTTAAAAATGGGAGGAAAAAAGAATGATGGAAGTGCATAGAAATGTTTTCAGATGGGACCATCTGAAGCACATACAGCCTGGTATCATATTCAGTATTACCAAGAATAACATTTTAAATAACCCAACGCAGGCCAGAATCACACAATCGGGTCCATAAGTATTTGGACAGTGGCACAATTTTAATAAAAACAGGGGAACCATGTATAGAAATGTCTGCCATTCCAAAACAGCTCATACAATATTTTTGTTAAACCCCTTAAATTAAAGCTGAAGGTCATACCCTTCATTCACATAATGATTGCTTGATTTCAAATTCATTGCAGTGGCATACAGAGCCGAAATGATGGAAATTGTGTCACCGGCCAAATACTTATGGACCTGACTGCACACTAGATGGCAAAACATCTGTGGACACTTAATATAGCAGGCGATTTCATAAAGTATTTAGAGCCCATCACTTTCTGCTCACTTTTTTAAAAAATTAGATTTGCCATTATTTCTCATCAGTCCACACTCAATAACCCATCATGGCAAAGTGCAAACATGTTTTCAGAAAGGTTTGCAAATTTATTTAAAAAAAAAAAAAAATCTGAACTCATTTATCGAAGTATTCAGACCCTTTGCTGTGGACTGGGCCACCCAAACCGCCTCCATCTTCAGCAGTACATCATCTCCTCTTTAGATTTCAGTTGACCACCCAATCGCAGTGACCCATCAATTTTCTTTCTAACTAATTGGGTTTGTCTCTGTTGTGGCTAAGCCATGAACTAGACCGTGACAGCATGTAACTTCATTACAGGTCTTCCTCTCCTGCAAAGATACTCCATTAATGACACAAACCATCACCACTGCATATCTTTTTTTTTATTTTATTGATTTTATTAAAATAACATTCCATACAAATAAGTTAAGTTTTACAAAACTAGGTTTGAAACAAATTAACCACCACCCACGAGAAAGAGAGCTAGGCCAGCAGAGTAAAACTTTAGTAAAAATAAGTAAATAGACAAATTAATAAATGAACAAAAATAGAGTTTAAAAAAAAAAAAAAAAAAAAAGAGGGGAGAGAATCTGCTTACTCAATTTAAATGTTTATTCTAAAATGTTACCGATGAGATCCTGCCAGGTTTTTAAAAAGTTCTGCACAGATCCTCTAAGTGAGAATTTGACTTTTTCCAGTTTCAAATAGTATATAACATCCGTTACACACTGGCTTAGAATAGGAGAGTTAGGATTCTTCCAGTTGAGCAATATAAGTCTACATGCCTTAATAGTGACGTCAAGGCAATTCCAGTTTGTTTGTTCTTCTCCTCTTTAAGCCCCTCTGTGAGCCCACCAAACATGGCTGTTAGTGGATTAGGAGGGATTGTGACACCATGGCTGTCTGAAAGACATTTAAAGATTTTGGTCCAGAATGACGTTAATTTGGTGCAGGCCCAAAACATGTGACCCAGTGAGACTGGAACTTGATCGCAACATTCATAGGTTGGATCTTGCCCTGGAAACATTTTGGACAATTTTAAATGAGAGCGACTCACTTGATATATAATTTTAAGTTTTATAATTCTGTGCATTGCTGCCTTCCACTCCTTTTCTGAGATGTTGAGTGAGAGATCCTTTTCCCATTGTTCTCTTGGATCTTTGAAAGGGAAGGACTGTAAAATGGTTTTACATACTACTAGTAACGGCGTACTGAATGATAACGTGCAGTGAATCCACTTGACTTATAGTTTTCCTCCTCTCTCTCTGTACATTTACCTGCCGTTTGCTCAGAGTTTGATGTGCTTGCTGCTTCCTGAGCAGCTCTTCTTTTCTCCACCCTAGCGGCCTGTTTCTATTCCTCTTCTGTCAGCATCTTTTTGCATTAAAACTGATTAAGTTAGTTTTTGTGTAGCAATTACTTAGTACATTTTTCTTAAATTTTCACTTAAGTCTTCAATCTGCCTCAAGAATGATTTAAGATATGAAGAGGTAGGGGAAGTGACGGCGAAGGAGGTTGGGATGAGAACGGAGCCCGTACGCATGTGCCACATGGCCGCTCTGCTGGCTGCTGCCGAGAGTTGGTTTCCAATAAAATAAGAATAAAAATAGTAATAAAAATCATGTAGTATATGTGTACCACATTTCAGGTCAATAGGTCAAACAAGCAGTTTGCGAACTACAGCTGGTTTAAAATCCTGGACTGACAAATCGACAGCCATGGTAGCGTATTATATAAGATAATAGAAATGCTGTCCGAGTCCTCAAAACTAATCAATACTTTATCCGGCATAGAGGTAGGTGGGAGGTGAGGAAAATTGGGTAGGTTTTGTTTAACAAAGTTTCTAATTTGGAGGTAGTGAAAGAAATGTGTTGCTACAAAGTTAAATTTGGAGTGTAATTGTTCATAGGATGCAAAAACGCCTATGTACAGATCTCTAAGTGATCTAATCCTGAACGTTTTTGAGACATTCAAAACTGTGTACGTTTGTGATGGTAGAAAAAGGTGGCTGTCGTGCAGAGGTGCCACAGATAAAAGATTCTCCATCTTAAAATGCTTTCTACATTGGTTCTATATTCTGAATGAGTGAAGCACAATTGGGTTGTTAGTATATTGGCGATGAATTAGGGTTAGGGTTAGGGTTACTGCAGGATTTCATTTCTATTGCGGACCAAGCCTGTGTATGTTCATCTATTTATGTAAATGTCCAGGTTTTTATATGTTGTATGTTTGCCGCCCAGTAATTAAATTAAAAGTTAGGTAAAGCCATGCTGACTTCTGCCTTAGGTCTGTGTAGCGTCGCCCTTTGGATACGTGGATGGTTTGATTTCCAAATAAATGAGGTTAAGGTTGAATCTGATTTCTTAAAAAATGATTTATTGATGTATATTGGAATGTTTTGAAATAAAAAAGAAGCTTAGGAAGGATATTCATCTTAACAACATTAATTCTTCCAGCTAGAGTGAGATGAAGGGTAGAATGCTACACTATTGACTTGTGTTGATAAGGCTTCTCCCGAGTAAGAATTTTCTGGTGGAACTGAAGCTAGAGTCTGTTTATAAAGTGTTTTTCACATTCACTACAAATTTGCAGGTTGTCTATCATATGCATCCTTTGTTGTAGCTGTCAGTTTCATTTGCCAGGGGTGTACTTGATTTCCATTTCTGCCTTTTGTTGAATAAATTATTACTGTGTATAATTTATATTATTCTTTGTTAAATTAGCTCACTTTTATCTATCAGCATTGCTGCAGTAAAGATTAAATATCAATACACCCAAATGTGTAACATGTACCTTTAGATGGGGTGTACTTACTTCTTTACAGCATTCTACATCCGGAACACTGGGGCTCAGAATGGCTTAGACAATTTTAGCAGCTACAGTTATTGTCATCGTTCCCTGCTACTATTACATCTGTCTACTTCTGTTGGCCGACTCTCTCTCCACTATGAACCCTCTTGTGACGATGAAGACTGCTGCTGAATGTGAACCCCTTGCCACATTCAGTGCAAACATATGGCTTCTCTCCTGTGTGAATGAGCTGGTGAATTTTAAGACTTACTTTCTGAATGAAACATTTCCCACATTCGCCACAGTGATAAGGTTTCTCCCCAGTGTGAATTTTTTGGTGGGACAGGAGCTTGTGTTTGTTTACAAAGTGTTTACCACATTCATTACAACTATGTAGACCATCTAATGTATGTATCTTCTGGTGCAGGTGCAAGTTATATTTAACTGAGAACTTCTTCCCACATTCAGAACAAATATAGTACGGTTTTTCCGCAGTGTGAATTACTTGGTGTCTCTTAAGGCTACATTTATCTTTGAAACTTTTTCCACATTCAGAACAACAAAATGGCTTTTCTGCTGTATGACTAACTTGATGCCTTTTAAGGCATGACTTACCTTTAAACCGCTTTCCACATTTATCACAGCAGTAAGGTTTCTCACCAGTATGATTTTTGTGATGGAATTGAAGATTATATTTGTTTGTGAAACTTTTACCGCATTGAGTACAGCCAAACGGCTTCTCTCCTGTGCGAGTTACCTGTGGATGCATAGGAGAAATCTTCTTTTTGAAGCCCTTCCCACATATCCCAGAGCCGTACGGCTTTTTGTCCATTTGAGCCCCCAGGTCCAAATGAAGACTACGTCTCACCTCACATTTAGCAGAGCCATACAAGTTCTCTGTAGAGTGAATTTTCTGGTGGGACTTCCAATTATGTTTCAGCATGAACTTTTTTCCACATTCATTACAGCTATATGGCTTCCCTGTGTGAATTCTCTGGTGTAATTGCAGACTAGATTTCATTGTGAACCTCAAATCACATTTAGAACAGCCATGGGGCTTCTCACCTGTATGACTTCTCTGGTGTCGCTTAAGCCCAGATATTGTTTTGAACTCCTTTCCACACTGAGAACAGCTAAACGGTTTCTCTCTGATCCCCCGATGTCTTTGCAGGGAACCACCTTCTGAGAACATCTTTCTGCGCTCTGTGCGGTAACGCAAATTGTCTCCCGGATGAAGACCACCACTGTGAATTCGTTGGTGGCGTTTAAGTCTATAGTGCTCTGTGAAACTCTTTCCGCATTCAGTACAGCAATACGGCTTCTCGTCAGTATGAATTTGCTGGTGTGACTTGAGGTGATGCTTATGGACAAACATTTTTCCACATGTCAAACAGCAAAATGGCTTTTCTCCTGTATGAATTATCTGATGCCGCTGAAGATTACTGCTCTTCGAGAACCTCTTTCCACATTCAATGCAGCAAAATGGTTTCTCTTCCATGTGATTCTGAATATTAGGTCTTCTTAAAGCATTATCATGATCAGCATGTAGTCTCTCCTTAATGATAATCTTGTGTTGACTCCTCACAGATGCTGGCTCAAAGGCGCTTTCTCCTGCCGCATTCTTGCTATTTTGTGCAATTCTTATGTCATCTTGAAAATGTTCATCTGCTGGTTTAGACACATTCACAGTGCAAGAGGAGATATTTTTAATTTCATCTTTCCATGTCTCATTCACTATGAAAAATAAAATAAAAATAGATGTATTCATTATATTTGTCTACGTTAAGAAAAACAGTGAAAAATAAATTATCTTTACTAATGATCCAGATAACTACAAAGCTCATATGGATGCTGTATATTAGATACATCTCTTCATTCACCTTTTTCTAAACTGCTAATCCATAATATGTTTCTCTTAGGCATCATGAAAGATATCTTTATTTAAAATTTATTTTTATTATTATCATCATCATTATCATTATTATTATTATTATTATATCATAGCTTCATTTTGTTTAGCTTGGGCGCTGCCATTTTCCGTTTCTTTTTTTGTCATGATTAACACCATATTGTTTACCTATGGCCATTCACAGTTATTAATGATGCATCATGGGACCTCTGACATCATAACACAGTCACTAGAAAACATTCTTTACATACAAGTTTTGAAAAAAATATTTGAAAAATCAAATCCTTGCCTTGTGGTTAGGGAAAAGACCATTAGTCAATTTCAGAACTGCTTTGTTATTTTTGACTTTAACGTTTCACATTTGATCTCCTTTTGGTTTGACCTTAGCATATTTCTCAGATAACTGATTATGAGGAGCAGGCTGCAGTCATCTGCTGGCCATTATATTCAGACAAACCCTTTGGGAACACTGTGTCTAGCTAATTAGATCATTACACAAAAAGGGTCATGAGGAGTCAGTGCCAGCACCTGGAATAAGCCAAGAACAAACGCTGGAATGGATGTCAGCTAAGCACAGGCCACATTATACTTCTTCTCAATGTGACACTGATCTCCACATAGATGTTCTTTTCACCTGGTTTTGCACCCCCTGACACCATTGTTACCATTTGAAAGAAGGTTGGTTGATTGGTGTGCTCCATGGTTGTCACACTCTGATCCTGGAGGCCCACAGTGAGTGCAGGTTTTCCTTCCAGTCACTTTTGTTATTAATAACAAATTACTAGGCCTGTGGGAAGAAACTGATTCTCATTCCAGCAGACCCCCGTGACCCTGTGGTTGGGATATACAGTAGCGGGTTGGATAATGGATGGATGGATGGATGGCTATGTTAAAACAAAACTGCTGGTGCTCATAAAAATTGTTGCAGAAAAGACAGCGTGTCACAAATTTGTGCACAGATGATTGAATGCACATTGTTACCATGACTAACATAACCACAAAGTCTGCCTGCTAACATTCATCCTGGCAGGAGCAGAGTGTGGGGGGCAAGTTGACGAGACACCCTTTTCATGCAACATTACTTTAACATTACATCACAATAACACTTAAAATCACATATACATCCAGAGCCGTATTTATGTAGTATAGCCTTTAAAAAGTGTGAGAAATAAGCAAAGGCAAAACCGTACCTTACTTCAAGATGCATTATTTAATGTGTAGG
The DNA here is from genome assembly GCF_016835505.1 of Polypterus senegalus. Classification (NCBI taxonomy): domain Eukaryota; kingdom Metazoa; phylum Chordata; class Cladistia; order Polypteriformes; family Polypteridae; genus Polypterus; species Polypterus senegalus. The sequence continues at coordinate 223,129,535 of NC_053157.1, forward strand.
CCCTGTATCCTGGACTAAAGTTATTTCATTGTTAAGAGCTGTGGTTTTATATTTTTCTCATGTACAATATGGGGATTAAAGATGAGGTAGGTTTATGTGTATTTGCACAATTAATCATTAATACTGTTGCTGTTTGTTTAAATAAAAAACGCAGACTGCAAAATATCTAGACAAATGATGCAATCTCATTTGCTGTGTGTACCTTAAGTACCAGAACTGGGTGTATTTATTTCAGCATTCAAATAGTGTGGAGTCTAATGCACTTACAGGACTCACTCTGTTTTTAATGGTGGTTGCTGCTACTACAAAAAAAAAATATATAAATAATGAAAAATCATCAATCATTTCCCTTCACATGCTTAACGTTTCTAGAAATTTGTGCTATGAAAATTTATATCCAATTCCATACCTACTCTCGGTTTAAATGACATCACAGCTTCATGTTTAGAGAGTGGCCTAACTGAAACTTGGTTGTGGTATGCTGTTTCATGCAGGCTGCACAGAAACGCCTGACATAAGTTGTATGTGGTATGTTTAACACTGTGCTTTGCGTTCTTTTCTTTTTCATATTAACATTGCTCCTGCAACACAAATGTAACTGTCATGGATTTATTTATCATACATGATGTGTGTTCATAAGAAGAAATTAAAAAGAGAGACCATGACTTGTTAGTACAGTTTTTATTAAACTGGGAGCTCAGCTTATTTCACCACAGCTTTTCAACATGCCATGTAGTTAACAGACATGTTTGCCGTTTACATATAACAGATTAAAAAGTAAAACCTGGGTTTGCACACCTGCTCACCTACGAAGAACTCCTTTGAATCTGCAGTTCCACTTAGCTCTGTTATTCATCTTGTGTGGGTCATCATAGCTATAACTTTAAACTGCTTTGTGCCAGATAATATTAAAGTAGTCATGTAATACGTCACAACAATTTCAGACTTAATTTTTTAAGCTGGGTAAATCTCCGGAGCCTAATATTTTTTTCTATGTGATAATTTAAGGTTGCAAGTTTCCCATGAAATAAAAAAAGGTATGTCAGAGTGCTATAAAATACCACCTAATGGCACTTCAAAGTAGGAACAACTTCAGATACTTTACATTATATTTGTTCAAATCCTTGTTTGATTTTTACTTTCATGTATGCAAAGTATTAGAATTGTCCAAAAATTCGACCTCGAGATCTTGATGAATCTTGAGGTTTTAGACATCCGAGTCTGAAAATACAATTTTTGAAATTATGTCTGTGTGACTGTTTGCATGTGTGTTTATTAACACGATAACTTGATTACATTTTCACTTAGGTACCTCGGTATACGTCCTTAATCCGTTCCAGGTCCTTGGATTTATACCAAATAGGACGTATACCAAACTAATTTTTCCCATAAGAAATAAAGGGAAAATGATTAATCCGTTCCCATGAAAAAAAAATCCTATTGCTATTGGCATATTATACATTGATGGGGTTGTATAAAATAATTTAAACACTGCTTAATACTAAAATACATAAATACAAAAGCAATTAGATAAAATAAATGAAAATTTAACCTTGCTTTACTTTTTAATAACATCTTTGTTTTTCACAATCGTAGATACCCTCGTTCTTGGCATACGGTATGCAGCAGCCATGTCCTGGATACGCATGCCACCTTCATACTTTTCAACAATCAATTCAAATTTATGTGAAAAAACACACAATCACGTTGTGACGATGCGGGTTTGCTGTATGCTCCCATCTGCTGTCTGGGAGCCCTTGAACCCTACACCGAGCATAGCAGTGAGGGACAACACAGCACGGGATGGTGAAAAAGGGCAAAGTGCTTTTATTAAAACAATCAACAAAACAAGGTGTTCAAATTAAAGTGTCCAAAGTTCCAATAAATAAATCCTTAAAATCAGAAGTGAAACGTGGAGGTTAAAAACAATAAAAAAAAAGCCTTCTTAAAAACAACGAGGTTAAAATACAGTATGACGCATTCTTTAAAAAAAAAAAAAAAAACCAACAAGAAGCACGGTGCCTTTTTACCTGGGCTTTAGCCCCCTCTGGGCTTCTCAACAGGGGAGTTGCCCTACTTGCAGCTGACCTTCATTCTGCCTACTTCAGCTGTTCAGTTCACCTCTCCGATCCCTGGCTCCAAAAGGCTATTCCTGACAGTGACTTGGGATCCACAGTGACCTCCTTCCGGTCAATCCCGCTCCATGATCACTCAGCAGGAGTGACCACTACTACTATTCCACAGGTGTGGCCCAACTCCCAGGCTCCCTGTTCAGCTGCATCACGAGCCTGCCTCTGCGCTCTCTCTCTCTTTCTCTCTCCTGCTTCCTCCTTTCTCCTGCAACCTCCCATCCGTTCTTTCTTTCTTTTTCCTCCCCTTCTAGCCAACTCGCGTTTCTGTTTATCAAGAGGGCATGGCAGGTGAAATTAGCAGCCCCAAGAACAATCACGAATGCGGCTGGTCTGTCACCTGTGCACTTAGGTGAGAAACGCCCACATCGCGAGTCGCTCTGAGAACCGCTTCAGCCCAGTACTATCCACTTGCAGAGCCACCAGGCCCACTCACCAAGCAGCAAACGCGGTGATTATTTATTTTAAAACTGGCCTTTGACAGGAGCTGTGGACCCACTATACCACACACGTGAAAATTCACAGAGTTATAGCGCGGGTTGTTCACTGAATGCTAGCAACTGGCGCACTGACGCTCGTGGGCAGTCGTGGCTTTGTCTCGAGAGAGGTAAACAAGGTTAGCACGCGAGTCGTATTCCAAACAAAGGTCGTATACCAAGCAAAGTTTTTCGCGTCCTAACAGGACGTATACCAAGTTGGACTTATTCCAAAGCGGACGTATACCAAGGTACCACTGTATTAGGTAAAAAACATAGATTTCTATCAACTTTTGAGCTATTTCCGCTATCCAGAAATGGTAGTTTTTTATTCATGCAGCTTTAGAGTCTGATTTAGTCAACTTTACTTTTATAATAATTGTTCAATATATTATTAATTTGATTTGATGTTGATGGTTTTTTAATGTACATAATATAAAAATATGATTATTGGCTTGCGGTTTACTCCTCAAATATCAATCCCCATATCTGAGTATACAAGAAAGTCTAGGGGAGACCACTCCCAATTTTTATTCACAGAAACCATTTTTTAATTGAAATTCCCTTTTGCATTTGCTTTTATTATTCTTAACTTGTTTACTTTAATTGTTGATTATTGTTATTACTAATACAATTTTCTGAATTATTTTTAGTTACCCAGATTAAGAATAGAGAAAATTGCAATAATCATCATAACCATTTAGCAAATGATTTAAATTTAATGGAAACTGTCAAGGAACCAAAATAAAGGTGCTCCCGCTACTAGATCAAATTTTTGTGACAAACAGTTAGGGGTCATTAAAAATCCTTCACATTAACAAATATGGTTATCCATGTGGAGATGTGGGATGGTTTAGGTTGGCTTCAAACTCCTTGGCAGTTTCTGGGAACCATTTGAACCCGGAACCGCCGATAACATACTAAGGATGACCTGTGCAAATGAGGACACAAACAGTCAGCAGAAGGTGCACGTGCTTAGTGCCTTTATTTACAAAAACAGCATCCAAAGTGCAGTGCAGTCAATAAAAAATTAAATATATCAGGATAAAAAAATTACCAGTGGAGGTTAGAATCCAATAAATGAATTTAAAACTAGGTTAAAATACATGGCAGGAAGCACAATCCCAACATTTCCTCTGCTTACTCCAGATGGAGTCTTGCAGTAAGAGGGGACATCCTCCCAAATAGGGACAGCCAACCCTTTAAAACCCAGAGCTGGTGCCCCCTGCTTCTGACACAGGCTCTTGGCAGGGTGCCATGCCGAGCCTCACTCCTCAGACTCCCTCTGCCACTCCTTGGCCTTACGAGGGGGCCCTTTTGGGCAATGGGTTGCTCCTGCTCATTCCAGGATACTCAGCTGGAGTGACCCTCTTCAGCCCCTTTGAGGATCGGCCATGCACTCCTCAGAGCTCTCTAACCTGCTGCCTGCCTCCTCTCTTAATGCATACTGTTTCACAATCCTCCCATTTCTGTCATCCTTTCCTTTACTCACTATCTCCCCCCCTTTCCTTTCTCTTTCACCTGTCCCACTTTGGCTGTCTTGTAAAACTCTCTGGGATGCAGGGACAGCAATCATGAATCTGGTGCTAATGATGGAACAGGTCAATTCCACACATGCACACTTGAATGCAGGATCGCCCACTCACACATCTGTCTCTAGAGGCATCTGCCATGTTATCCCTACACCCCACCTGAAAACATGAGCGTACTACTCACATTTCATTCATTCATCTAAAATGCATATGCCATTGATCTGCTATATCATTGGATATCAAAAAAACCAAAACTTTGGTACCAAGTCAATACGATAATTCCACAAACCTAATGTTTTTTTTTTTAAGCACAGTATCGGTAGTTCTGAGTGAGAGTTGGTACTGTATTTAGACATAACTGCAAGTAGACAAATTACTTTGAGAGGCACAATCATACATGAGGAAAACATGAATAAAACTTGCATATGAAAATAGCTCACAGTGGTAATGCTCCAGCACTGTATTAACATGTTAAAAACAAAAATGGCAGAAGTTATTCTTTGAGTTCAAGGCAGGGGAAGTTCGCCACACAACTGTGGGAATGAATTTATCAAAAAAAAAAATGATGTGAAAAACAACATGTAGCCATTTAACTTGTAGTGTAACAAAATTATAACAGGGGATGAAATGATGGCACAATGAATCACATTTAATACAATGGCAAACACAGTCCTGATAAAGGAAAGAAGGCTGTGCCTTCAATCACAGATTGTAATGTGCATGTCTACGATGTACATTCACGCATCCATCCATTTTCTAATTGGCAACATAGTAATAGTACAGGGGGGCAAGAAAAAACTTAACTGTGGGATGCGAGATGAATAACAGTTATAGCAAGTGAAAATTGAAGCAAGTTTCAAACCAGATGGGTATTTAGCTTAATATGTACTATAACTATATGGTACATTGGTGAATAGAATGCAGTCTCTCAGTTAGCAGTAACTGAATATAAGAAATATCGGTCAAAGTTTATTTTCTATTTCTGAATTTATACACAGACATACAAAATAACAAAATATAAGTCATGTAAGATTCCTAGAAAACAGCAAAACAAATACTGTTTTACAGGAGTTTTCAAATTAACAGACTAATGTAAAATTGAAAAGTTTGATTTTATACGTGCCTTAACGTTGGCACAAATGTTAAAAAAAAATAAATAAGAAAATTAAAGCACCTGGAGTTTGTGACACTTGAAATTTAAGTTAATTTGATCGATTCAGTAATTATTACTCTTTAGTAAACCTTTTAACCACATAATGTTGTAAATGTAAATCTTACAATAGCAAATTTTTGAAACCTAACAGAGCAACTCTCTGACAAATCAAATTTTAAAAGCATGTTGTTACAAAAAAAAAAAAAAAAACTTTAGAGAGTTTGTTTAAATGAAAATATCCTGGATATTTTTTGAAGTCATTAACACTGTCACACTGGAAGAATCCTGATGTGTATCAAAACAAAACCTAAATTTAAGCCCTGCTTAAATATTAATATTAATATATAATATATATAATTAATATATAGTATAAATTAATAATATTAATATTAATTAAGCCCTGCTTAAATATTGTGATATTTATGAATGCCAATACTATTTTACTTAAATGACAGGATGTTAACTACTTAAAAAATATTGCACAATTTTAAAGCTGTTCTTGTTGTTAGTATTTATATATTTTACTGTATATTGTTTTATAGAAAAAGGTGCAATATTGTTCACTTGAATAATGGAGGTACCTTTACCTCCATTTTTCTAAATGAAACGAACAATGAACATCTTTCGACTTAACTTTAACTGCAATGTGTTTTAAGAAGTAGAACCCTTAATTGTTTCTTTTATTTCTTAACCAATATGTAAAGCAATAATTAGGTGCAAAGTGAACCAACAGATAACCTGGATATCTCAGCTTTCTCAGACTCACTTTCTGGAAGGTCAACATCTTCGCTCCAAACAGATTTCTTAATTAAAGGCTGATTTTTGCTGTTAAGTAAACCCATTGTTTAATTCTACAGCTTGTTAGTGCTCTCATTCCAACACACCAGTGATCTACAAGACTCACTCCCCTAAACCCCCCGAGATCAACATTTCAAAAACATTGGCTTCTGTTTCTCAATATTTTATTAGCTTATTGTACTGGAGAGATAAAAATTGCCATTTTGTGACAGCAAACAACTTGTTTAGAAACCAACAATGGACTGCATTTTCTTGCTACATGTTTTGCTCAGAAAAGCTAGGATGAACTGCACATGAACTTTCTGGCCCTTTACCCACAGATGCTTCATACAGAGCAGCACTACAAGTCCCTATGAGCAGGACAGGAAGACTATTTAAGGTTCTGGGTCACACTTTGATGCTTTTGACTAAGTCTATGAAAATTTTCTTTCATCTTATCACAGTGTGTAACTTATATTATAATCTTAGGTCAAAATAGCTGATCAATTTATGAATCAAATGCCAGCTTGAATGTCACTTTTACCAAGGGAATTGGGCATAATATAGATAAACACTCTTGTCAAGATAAGGTTGCTTTGTACTCACTTTTATGTTTAATCCCTTTGGGACAAGATACCCATCACCAAAGTAGTTAGCCAACTATCTGAGTGGAACATTACAGGATATACTGTAGAATGCCATGTGCGAAATTTGGCATAAAGGAAGCATCACCCAAGGCTCGAGAGAGAAAGAGAGGCCATCAACCTGGACATTAAAGATGCTGTTCATGCATCAGCTCAACAAGACACTCCTTCTCTGACACATATGTTGCCTATGATGCTTCTCTTCAGCTTTTATATTCAATCAAAGAATTTTTTACACTTGTTAACTTTGGAACAAGAGTGTATTTTTTATCACTTTACATCCAGATTTTGCTATCACTCATTATCCATTTATTTTATTCATTATTTCAAGTTGATGGACATACAAGTGAACAAAACATCAAGTTAGGTGGTCATCTGTTGGTTCACTTTACAAGGGTTTTGAATTCTGAAAAGCAAGATAACTAAAATTGACGTAAATACACAAATCTTTGTGATGTACCAAAGTTATAGTTTTAGACCTGTTCCATCTGGACCAGACAGTGGTTGGAGAGTAGGAGCAGCAATAACAAATAAATGCCTAAGTATGCACATTATTAACATTTCTTAGTGATTTAAAACTCACTTGGCTCTGAAATAATGATTGCCACTTTGCAAACTACTTCACTCACACTACATATTACATGAGTAAACACAGTATACGGTACGCTTACTTTGTTACTTTGACAATATACAAGAGCAAGAAAGTGAATATCTGAAAAGAAAGAAGTATTTACACTATACTTTCTGAATGAGATAAAACTGTACAAAATTCTCAATGTATTCTCCCCTGTAATGGCCATTATGATATATCGGGTTTGCGGCTAATTGGGGAATTGGCTAACCATGCCACATACAAATGTGGAGGCAGGCGGATCAGCCAGGCACCTAAATGATGCCGCGGAGGAAGGTTGCTCTACACACATATCCAATTAAGAAGCAGATGATAAAGAAGCTTGTACAGAACAGAAGGGAGCGCAAGATTAGAAAGTAAATACAGAAGAAAAAGAATGAAGGTTAAAGAAGGGAAGAAGAGAGAAAGGCAGGAGTGAGAAAGAGGCAGTGTTAGATGAGAGGAAGCAAGCGGACAAGATTGGAACCCCAGAGAGGAGAGTGTGTGGCCAGCCATCAGGAGGGGGCAGAGGAGTTATGACCAGGTAGCAGGAGCGACCGTCGCACTCAGAAGTGTGCTCTCTCTGGGAGAGCAGCAGTTGCAGGATAGCACACTTTCACCAGGTGAAGCCATTCAGTAGTGGCGGCCACGGAGTGGAGCAAGGCCTGGCGGCTCCACGCGGAATGCCGTGGGATAGGTGGCGGGGAAACGGGCCGGTACAAAATGGCTGTCTGTGCCTGGTGGTAGACATCCCCTCAGACTGCAAGGTCCAAAAAGGGCAAGTTGAGGAGACATCAGTTTTAAGGGGGCACCAGAGCTCTGAATTGGAAAGGGCAGTTTCCTGTACTGTGTTTTTAAACTCCGTTTTAATGGATTATCTATTTGATTGGTTTTAACCTCCACGCACACTTTTTTATTGGATTATTTATTTATTGACGGTTTGATGAACTGCACTTACTGAACACTGATTTGTTTTTGATAGTTTTTAATAAAAGCACTTTGCGCCTTTATGCACCTACCCATTGCTATGTTTGTCTGTTTTGTCCTCATCCCCTGGCTTATTTCTCAGGTATGTTATCGGTGGTTACACGTTCAAAAGGCTCCCCGGAAGAACCTGGTAAAACAGGGTTGACCCGTATCCTCACAGCCCTATGAAATGCAAATAAGAATTTCACTGTATCCTGCATATGTTAATATAGAACATATAAGATGTATTCAGCCCCTTAGAATTTTTTATATTTTATTACTATAAAGCATTGAATCACAGTGGGTTTAATTTTTTTTTGTAAACATGCTTTTTTACACTGATAAACATAAAAACACTAATGTGAAAGTGAAAACAAATCAGTTTTCTAAATTAACTGCAAATATAAAACACAAAATAGGCATTCACTCCCTTTAATATGACATGTCTAAATTACCACTGGTATAGCCAATTTGTTTTATAGATCTCAAAATTAGTTTAAATACAGTTTATCTGTTTGTTTCTACCGACCATAGGCCAAATGCACCCGTACATGTAAACTTCGACTAGCGAGGCGTCCGTATAGTTGCCCGACCTACACAATGAAGCTAAAAGAACACTCTAAGTAACTCCATAAAAAGGTGACTAAAAAGTACAGTACAGGTCAAGAGGGAGGAAACAAGAAAATATCCCAACTCACTGAGTATCCAGTTAAATCAATCATTAAGGAATGGAAAGAGTATGGCATAGCTGTAAATCTGTCTAGAGCTGACTGTCCTCAAAAACTGAAGATAATGAGTCAGGGAGGCCACAAAGAGACCTCTGAGAACTTTGAAGAAGTCACAATCTACAGTGGAGACAACAACTGTGCATGACTACTTTGCCAGTTGCGGCTTTATGGCAAAGATAAGCCAATGGTTTTAAAGAAAAAGTAAAAACATGTACATGACATCTCGGCTAAATTTTGTCAGAAGGTACGTGGCAGCTCAAAGAAGGTTCTATAGACTGATGAGACCAAAATTAAGTGTTTTAGCCAAACACTGCACATTATGAAAAATACCCCATCCCCACCATGAAGCATGGTGGTGGTAACAGCATAGTGTGAGGATGCTTCACTACAGCAGGCCATGCAGAGCTGGTGATGTTAAAATGAATACATTCAAATACAGGGAAATCCTAGAGGAAAAACTGATGCTATCTGCAAGAAACTGTCATGTTGGGAGAAGATGCGTCTTCCAGAAAGACAGCGACCCTGAGAATAAAGCCAAAGTTGCACAGGAATGACATTAAAAAAGAAATACTAAATGTGTGAGAATTACTGGCTGGACTTGAAAAAAGCTGTTCACTTACAGTCCCTTAAGGCTGTCATGTCTGCCAAAGGTACATCTACTAAATACTGACTTGAAATAGATGAACATTTATGAAATTGTGTTTTATATTTGTAAATAATTTAGACCATATTGCACAGATCTGTTTTCACTTTGACATTAAAGAGTTTTCGTTTATTGATCAATGACAAAAAACCCAAATTAAATCCACTGCGATTCAATGTTGTACAACAAAAAATATGAAAAATTTCATAGGGTTTAATAATTTTTATATGCACTGTACATTGAGAACCATTTTGGGGAATACCAAATATTAAACCTCTAGTCAAATTGTTGTAATGTTAATGAAATATCACTAGGCTTATACCATGTGAATGCATGGAACAAAATGTGAGCCAGTACATCATGCATGTAAAAGATAGAAATTTTCCATTCCCCTCTCAAACCATCATAATGCAATTCTTTCATCAAGGTCAATTCCACTTTAGTAACATTGTGTACTGCAATGTCATCCAATGATACAACAATAACACCAATAGATCAGTAATGACAGAGCTTACAGTAGTTCAACTTACTTGCAGAATGTGCTGCCAACTCTTCCTCCTGCTTTACAGCGGTATGTTCTTCCTCATTCTGTGTCTTCTGTGACTTTGGAAGCCATTGTCTATTACATGCAGATTCCAAATCAACTGTCACTTTTTGATCTGTAAAAACCCCTTCACTTAATGTACTCATAGATTCATGCTTTATTGTTTTGATGGGTTCATACGTGGGCTGAAAATCCTCTTGTTTCTTAAGTGTGACACTTGTGTCACTGTGTTCATTTTTAAAAAGACCATATGCAGGGTTAAGAACACAGTCATATTCACAGATTTCCTGTTTAATACATTCATACCCACGGTCACAATGTTCCTCTTTAATGTTTACATGCTCCCATTCACAGTTCTCTTCTTTAATGAGGACCGAGCTGTGTTCATTATCCTTCATCTCAGAATGAGTCATGGTCAATACAATTTTATTATCATTCTTCTCAATATGGTATGAGCAGTTGACACTGGCTTTATGTTCAGCTGTAGTGTACTTCATCTCTGATGCGTCTGGCACTGTTTCAATGGACTCTTCTTTAACAGATGCCATTTCCTCATCTGCGACAGGTTCCAATTTATCTGACTGAGAAAGACAAAACCATTTAAATGATCAAATTCTTTTATAAACTCAGCCTAATTTCTTTCTTAATACCAAGTGACAGTTATGTTATCTTCAGGATGAAAAAGTACTTTAAAAACCCTGCAGAACTCTGGAAAAAGGTCTTGTGGACAGATGAGACAAAGATGAATCTGCTGTATCAGAGTGAAGGCAAGAGCACAGTGTGGAGACAAAAGGAACTGCCCAAGATCCAAAGCATACCACCTCATCTATTAAACATGCTGGTGGGAGTGATATGGCTGGGGTTTGTATGACGTCCAAAGGTAGCAGATGTATAAATGAATTCTGAGGTGTATAGAAATATCTTACATGCTCAAGTTCCAGTAAATGCCTCCAAACTCATTGGAAGGCACTTCGTCCTACAACAAGATAATGACCCCAATCAATCTGCTAAGGCAACAGACTTTAAAATAAAGAAAAAGGTGAAAATTATTGAATGGCCAAGCCAGTCTTCCGATTTAAATCCAATTAAGCAGAACTTCAATATGCTGAAGAGAAAACTTAAGGGGACAACCTCCAAAAACAAGTAGGAGCTGAAAATGGCTGCATTAGAGGCTTGGCAGAGCATCACCACCAAAGAAAATGTGTCATTGTCCCAAACAAAAATGGGGATGGTTCCTTACCTGGACGGGAAGGTCCGAAAAGGCAGAAGGGCATCCCAACCAGGAGAGGGGAAGCAGCCAGACCCGAAAGTGATGGCTTGAGTGGATGGACAGACAGCCCACCGGAAGATGTCACTGGGGACTCTATTTCCCCAGGATGCCAGTGGGCAGTGGCCCTGGACATCAGTGCACAGAATAGAACTAGTAGGGCATGCTGGGAAGTGTAGTCCAGCAACTCAGCCCTGCTGGTGTCCGCGAGTGCTGCAAGGGAGCTTTGCAGGGAGATGCACTCTCTAATAAATGGGACTTCCATATGACAGGGAAGTACTTCCATCGGGCAGAAGCCCTGGCACTGGAAGTACTCCCAGGTCTTTAATGAAAGGTACCACACTCCCTTATCCAGGCGAGTTGGAGCTGGGAGGAGGTGGAGCAACACTCGACTGGAGAGGGGTAGTGCAGTGGTGAGAAGAGAGAGAAAGAAAGAAAACCTGTGTTTGTGCTTGTGTTACTTTTTGGAGGTATTGTGTGGAATAAACCTTCCATTATTTGAACCCAGGACTCATTGACCATCCCTGTTCCACTAAACATATACACACACACACACACAAGTTGTGATTTTCGAACCTTTGCACTGATCAATAAACTGTACTGTTCAGTTTCTTTTAATGAGTGTGTTTCAGTTACTTTCATACAGGTTTAACAAATGTAGACCAATTCCTAGAACAGAGAAACAAAAGGTAACTGTTTCCATTACTATGGCAAAGAATAAAAGGCTTATGAATGAACCTTGATGTACTCCCACTTTCATGCTAAAGCTCTCGCTATCTTCACACACCGTACTGACAGTTGACTTAACACTATAGTACATGGACACGAACACTTTAACAAGTTCTTTCTAAACTCCCATAAACTGCATTCTACAAATCATGACTTCCCTTGGGATACAGTCAAATGTTTTTTTCTAAATCTGCAAAAGCAAAAAATACTGAGTTGAATTTCTCCTGATACTTTTCTGAACATGTCTTACAAGAAGTTCCCCTTCGTGGCATGATGCATTTTATCTATGTTTATCATTCCTTTGATTATTTGCTTGATGGCCTGTATGACAACCTTCATTTTGTGCCCGAGCTGCTTGATCATGCTTAGACCACACAGCTCATAGAATCCCCCTTCTCCTTATACATTAGTAGTAATAAACTTTTTCTCCATTCCCCTGGCACCTTAACATCAGCCACTGATTAGCAAGTGCCGGTCCCAAGCATGGATAAATTAGTACTGGTTGAAGTTTAAGTCGGTCTTACAAGCCTGCTCCAGTTCACCCTAAATAACTAGCAAAAAACAGTTCCCAATAAACCCCAAAAACAACATGTACCAAAACTATGACCGTTTCTTAGAGGGAATCGCTGATGCCCTAACCAAAATTGGTCTTTTGATGCTATATCAGAATTCTATGAAAACCTTTGAAGAACAACACAAGGAATATAGCCTTAAAAATAATAATTTAGAAATAATAAAAAGGAAAACACACATAAGCCAGAGAACAACTCCTGGTTGTAACATAATACCATGGTATACTTCAGTCAAAAACCAGGACAAATGCTATATAAATGTTTCATGATTTATGTCCTTTGTATTTGTTAGAATGTACGGATTTGTATACACATACTTTTTTTGTCTATGTTAACAGTACAGAGGCAAGTATTATGAAATTAATGTATTCAGGCATCATACAGACTACGTCGGTTTGACCTACTTGCGAGATGACTTAAAATTTTTACTCAACTTTGCTCTTCTTTGCCAGCTCCAAGGCAAACACTGCAATGTCACAGCTCAGATTGAGCGACTGTAAGTACACAGTGTCAACGCTACACTTGACAGAGAGCAGTAACAATAAATGTTGACTAAGATAAGATCATACACACTGCAACTGACCCTACAGATTTTTTTTTACTAAATTGAAATTGCATAATGGCTATAACTTATTGGAACTTGCAACAGAAACTAATTATAACACGTCAAACTAGTCACTCTACTGCAAATAACTAGTAATGCTGTATGTTTTGTGACAGCTTAAAGGCTTTCTCGCTCCCTTGTACCCTCAGACCACTCGTCAGATACCAGGTAAAAGTCCAGAATTATTATTTATTATAATAATAATGTGCACAAGCAACCTCCACTCCCCAATACTCAATTAACAATACAAATCAAATCACAATCCTCCACTCCTAGACACTTAGCTACCCTGCCTCCCAACTCAGCTCGTCCGTCTGGGATTTCCCAGAGTCCTTTCTAGTCCTTGACCCGGAAGTGTTTGTCCCTCAGTCCATGTAACTTTCTATCACTTCTGGGTCAGGTAAAAACTAATTTTCTTCATCCCGGAAGCACATCATTTCTTCTGTCCATGTGACTGGGACGTACTTCCGGGGTGTAGGAAAAATAGTCCCCGCGCCTCCCTGCAGCGACTCCTGACGGCCCCCATGGTATCCAGCAGGGCTGTGCATTAAAAGTCCACTGTCCATAATTCCCTGCTGGCATGCGGGGCATCTCCATGCTGCAAGTAGGGCTTCATCTGGTGGACTGGGGGTATTGGCCAGGATGAACGGCCAGCCATGTACCACAGTTTATATATCAGGAGTTTCCATGACTTAATTCAACCACAAAGATCATGTCTGAGATGTTTTAGAGAGATTATATAATAATAAATTATATGTAAACCTTGAAAAATAAGTCACTCTCAAACCGGCTTAATCCAAATTACAGTAACAGAGAGCTGGACCTTACTCCAGCAGCACTGGCTGCAATGCTGGAAAATCTGAACAACGTGCCAGTCCATCACAGGATGCATTCAAATACACACAGCCAATTTGGAATCGGTAAATTCATCTAACACGCATATATTTAGAGATGTAGAGTATCCAGAGAATTATATATCTGCAAACATGGGTATATGTGAAAACTTCACACAGGCAACCTCCGAGCACAGTTTTAGAAACTAGGGCTAATACATTAGTTTCAATAATTGCTGCAATACCAAGTCAACCAACATCAAAAATATGGCTAAAATAAAAGTTGCTTTTGGAATGGGCAATACAAACTCAGGGAAACAAGTGGAAAGATTTACTAGATTTGCAAATTATTATGAAACATTCATTGAGACTGGTTTCCTCAGTCTCATCATTAACAACAAAAAAGGCTAATACAGAATTTGTGTGGTCAGGTGAAGCTCAACAAGCATTCACTCAAATAAAATATATCTACATCTACCAGATGTGTTCAGGGGTCAAAGTAACTCGCTTTATGGGGGTCCAGCACAGTCCAAAACCCTTCCTCCTCCAACACAATCTGCCGCCCCTCTTCATGCACACATGAAAATACAAGTTTAAATAGAAATGACATATATATATGAAGTCAACTCCCTGCTGATACCAAGCCCACGACACATCACCCACAACTCTAACATCTTTATAACACAGAACGCTGCTCAAACCCTTAGACACTTCTGATTCCATATATACATCATGTTACACAAAGTTTACTGTTGTACAACAAGGCAGAGGAGGGGACTAAGCAACTTAAGTTCGACGTCTCAATTAATGTGCCATACTGCCAATTTTAATTTGGTCTTTCTTTATTCTTTATATAGTTTCACATGTAAATAAAAAATGTTCACTCATCCATAGTGTCCACTCAAGGTTACAACTACCTCTTTAGCCCCATCCTTTTTAGAAACACGTTGCTGCCTTGCGACAAGGATACCAGAGGTTGTGCTCCCTGTGTGGAGTTTGCATGTTCTCCCCAAGCCCGTTTTCCTTCCACAGTCATATAGATTAGGCGAAATGGCATTGTTAAATGGGCCCTAGTGTGTGTGGGCTGGTAACACCACTTTGAGAGAGACCTACCATATCATCAACTTAATTAAAATGGCAGGCTCAGTTACAGAATGCCCTCTGGACCCCTGGAAGTCGTAGTGAAGGAGAGAATGAAAACAAAACTGAGTGCCATTATGAACAATGTTACACATCTACTCTCTGAGTCATTAGCGCAGAGTAGTTTCAGAAAATGGATTACTCAGTATTATTGTACATAGAAATGCTTCTGGGGTCTTTCATACCAACGGCAATGTCTTTATAAGGCCTCACTGTGACTATGACAAGTCATTCTGGTGCATATTTGTGAAGCTGGTTGTTGTTTGCCACAATAATTATTGATCATCTCTAAAAAGTCAAATTTCCCCCAGGGGATAAATAAAGACCCATTTACCTAATTTTCTACTTGTCTAAGTCCTGCTACCACAGTATTATATGAGCAGAGAACAAACACTGCACATTTTCTGTATAATGACTAACAAAAATAGAATGCGACATCCATTGCCCTAAACTGCTAATTGTTACACATGTGCCTATGCTCATCGAAAAGCAGTTAAATAACAATTTCTACCATTTTTGCAAAAGATAATTAAATTCACAATAACGCACCTCCCAGCGCTAACACGTTAAGTAACATCAACTCTGCAAAAACAGCAACTTCGAGTGCAATAAATCCTTGGTAAGGGGCAAAGTAAACGTTTTTAGGGCGAATCGTGTCGCTCCAAATGCAGCTCGACCACCAATAATACAATATCTGGTTGCGCAGGTTACATTTCTTTTTTCTTTTCTTTTACAATTGGCCGAGGTGAAAGGTCAGCATTGTCTTTGATCTCGAAGAATTCAGGTAGCATTGATTTCTCCGAGTTGTAAGCTTTGGAGCTCCAACTTTGCCGAGAGGCCGGCGTGACATTTTTCAACTAGGAAACTCAGCTTTATTTTCTGTCCGATTGCACATGAACGTAGCATAATACTCTCTACAAATGTGGTTGCAGTGTGTGAAAATATATTCCTTTATATTATTTATTTATTAAACATTATTCTCAGCACTGTTTATTTACTTAAACACTATAACAAAATGCTCCAAGTACAGTTTGTACTGTAACACAACCTCTATCCTCTTTCTTAACACACCGTACAGTTCATTCTAAGCCTAGCTCGAGACCCTGTCTCCTCCCATCTTTCCCCCGTGATGTTAATTCAGGACTCACCAGCCGCGCTGCGGAGAAGGAGAAAAAATTGCAAGGACTTATCAAGCGTCGTGGTGAATGACATCAGACTTCTTTACTCAACGACGAAAGCGAGGTAGAGACACAAAACTTCAAGTTTATCCTGCGACAGGCGCACTGAGAAGAGACGCATGCGCAACTCTTCACTTTTTCTAAACACAGTCGGGAGAAGGCATGCCAACGTCTCGCCTCCAAAGCCAAGCGCTTGTTTGACCCGGAAACACTATAGAGGCTGCGCGCGTAAGCTTCAGTTTCAATATGGAAACAGCGTGTTACAAAAAAACAACAAAGAGAACTTCACCGAGTTAAGGTACGGGTTGTAGGGGCTCTATCAATAAGAAAAATACATTTCTGTCCATCCATCCATTCATTCTTTTAACACACTTATCCAGGGTAGTGTTAAGGAGCAGTTTGATAGCTCAAAGCCTTTACACCGTAAGCTGTTTCGAGGCTTATTTATTGTTTATTAAAGTCCTGGGTGCTCCCTCGTAGATGTTGTAGGTTTACTCAGTATGTGAATGGGTTTCCTCCCAAAATTCAATGGCATTTTGATAAGCTGGATTTTTTTTAAAGATAAAGGATAATGGATGGATGGGTAAACTTTATTAAACGCTTTGCACAATCAGAAAATATAACGCAGATATTCTATCATTTTAAATAAACAGAATTAAGAAAAACATAAGGAAATAACCAGTACTAAAAAAATTAAATCAAATGAAGCAGAAAATCTTGAACAAAGCAATAGCCTTCTTTAACTTTTTGTTTTGTCGAGATCACAAACTTATTAATGTGGTAGAATAATTCAATAAATCAGTGCGTACAAAAGATATACATAATGGCACCCTTCTGGAGAGTCTCAAATTGTATATATACAATTTAGCTGGCATAATAATTAAGTTCATAATGTTAGTCTGAGCTAAAGGAGGCATAATTAAAACATAGCTTTCAAAGGGCATCTCTCTACCAATTCTTTTCTTCGAGTCTGCGAAAATATCTAACCAAAGGAACTGTCAGATTCACAGTGAAAAAAATGAATCTTCAATAGACTGTATAGCCCTTTTACAGAACACACAGGCATCACTTACATCAAGAAACGTACAGAGTATTTTATTAACCAGTAATATCGGTACAATATTTTAAACAACTCTACTGTAGTTATTTATAAAAAATAAATAAATAAAACAATCTGGGATAGTGTCAAATATTTTACGAGGGACGTTTAAAAAGTTTCTACACTTTTTTTAACTCTTATTTATTTTATTAAGAATTTCAAAAACAAATGACATCGCTTTTCTACATTGTCACCTTCGTTTGCGATGCAATTTTCCCAGCGTCGTACCAGCTTTTTAATGCCCAATTACTACTCCTCCCGCCGTCACCGTTTCCAACGAAAATATACAGTAAAAGTGCGGACACTTTTTAAACGTCCCTTGTATATTCTCTTATTTAAGGAATATTACCAAATTTTAAACAACAATCAGAATAGGCAATCGTATAATGATTATTATTAAATGGTGAATCAATACAACATTGTTATTAAACCTTTTATCAAGAAAAGTGATATTCTTTTGAGGGTAATTTGTTGATTGTTCCTGAGAAAAAAATATATGTGGAGAAAAAGTGTTTGTAAATCGAAAGCCAATTTAGCAAAACTTACTTATGAAAAGCAGACAACTTTATAGGTAGCTTACAATTTTTGTAGTGGCATAAGGGCAGGAACTGCAACCCACCAAGTTTGCTAAAAATGAAATTGGAGATACAGTACCATTTACTAGAGGAATTTTAAAGAAATCTTTTAATTCCGCTAATTTTAATACTGTGGTTGAATGTAGAGAAATCAGTGACACCAAGTCCTCCATTTGAAACTCTATTTTTATTACATATTTTCGTACAGATCATAGTATTGCAATCAAATATTCATTAAGATTGACATAAACATTATATTTATTAATCATGTCTTTATAATTGTATACTGTATGTCACAATTATTTAATAATTGTTTTGACCCAAAGTACACTATTTTTAACCCAATTTTCAAAAGATAGTGTTTATTTATTTATTTATGTTTTCCTTTCTAATTTTTCTGGACCTTTCCCAGGTTTATCTTTTCCAGGGATGCTGCTAACTGGAATTTTTCTTATCCTCTTCTCTATTGTCAAATGACCATAGCACATAGATCCATAAGTTATTAATGCTGGTCTCCATTTATGTTGATCAGTTTCTAATACTATGTAAGTCGTATTTTGTAAAGCCTGCATTTGTATCTGCTTATGAACATGTCACAGTAATCAGTACCTGTGAAGAGTGTTGTATGAAGATGAAGTGAATTTAAAGAGAAACCAGGTACAGAAGTGAACATTTAATTACCTTTATCTGAAGTGTGTCATCAGCAAACTGGAAACATTTAATCTCTTTATCCTTTATTTAAAAACCTTGAAACTCATCATGTTTCCATTTGAGCAAACATCACTTGTGCAATCAGTAAGAGCAGACATGGGCTTATGGCATCCCTGTCAAATTTCCCTACTGTTATTAAATCAATAGGACGTTCCAATTGACTGGTCTGTTAATTGTACAATGTTCTTATTATTTCTTATTATTTAAAATGTTCACCAAAGTCAAAAAAGAGAACTTCAGCACTACACAAATGTTCAACTGTGTCAAATACTTTATTAAAGTTAAAAATAAAGTAAAGCTGTCCTGCGGAATGTATTTGCTGAAATGTGTAAGATTTAATACCAATCAAATATTGTTACATATATATCTTCCTTTTATAAAACCCAATTGTGATTCATTGGTATTTGAATCCAGGTTTTTCAGTTTCTCTGCAAAAATAGATGTAAAGATCTTTCCATTATTATTAACTAAACTGTCAGGCAGCCAGTTGTTATTCATAAAAGATCTTTAATTACCTTTGGGATTATAGTTATGAAACTCGGAGTCTTTGAAGTTGGTAAAACACCCTCCTGTTGCTTTTTCTTGGTATATTCCATCCAGTTTAGTAAATTAATTTCTAAACCTGTCTGAAAACATGTTTTCAATGTGTTATTGAGTATAGCTTGAGGAGCAAAAATGACAAATTTATCCATTTTGAATTAAATCTGCAACACAATAAACACTTTCTGAATCTACCATGCATGCAGCTGTTTGGCCTATATTGTGGTTATCAGCAGAATTACAAACTGGATTAATAATTTCTTCTTCTTTAAGTCTATTAACTTTTGCAGTATTTTTTCTGTATCCATCCATCCATCCATTATCCAACCCGCTATATCCTAACACGGAGTCACGGGGGTCTGCTAGAGCCAGTACTAGCCAGCACAGGGCGCAAGGCAGGAAGAAATCTTTTCTGCATTTAACAACAATTGTATTTACCATATACTTCACAAATTACACATTTTAGCTATAAGAAGTTGCCGACTGAGCTTTCCTCCAACATGTTTGTCTAATTTTTCTGCCTTTCCATTTGAAATCATATTTTTAATATCCTGTTATCAAGGACTTAAGGGTTTTTTTGTACATCCATTTTTGCTGAAATTAGCAGAAAGGCATACTGCTTTGTTATCAGTTCATACTGACAGCTTAGTACCCAAATATCTTGTCTTTGTTATGAATTTGAAGTTTAACCAAAAATCAGTTTTTGATTTTTTTTGGACTTGTACTTATTACATTGTTAAAACGTCTCTAGTTCTGGATATTTACATTTCCATATATCAGTAACACATTTTCACATAATCTGTGTATCGCCATATAAGAAGGGGGAAAGTTTGCAGATACAGGGAATCTTTCAATCATAACACCAAAGACTGAATTAGAATCACCAAGGCAAGCGCATACTTTCAATATCTTCAAAAATGGTCCTTCTTGTTAGTAACCACCATTTCATATTCATAAAATAAAGTGTGATGGTATTTCTTGTTATTGCATATTTCCAATACAAATATTTCCCCCTCAACATCCACCGTAATAATAACCCATCTACCTAAATGTTGAATCTTATACTAATAACGTTACCTTTAATATTGCAACACCTCTGAAGTAATAGCTACCAAATGATAACCAAACATTATCGAAATTTCGATGCATTTCATACTCAACTCTCTAGCGACATCTTCTGACCAGTTGTATTAACATTACGCACTTAGAACATTACAACTTAAATCCGTTCTGCTATACGCCGAACAGTAAAAACCGCAGACGAACCCATTGCTGGTGTATTACGATGTCTTTTTACAGGCCTCAGTATCGAAAAAATAGCATTATAAACACTGACACGCCGAGTTTAAAAAATATAATAATGTTATTGTTATCATTCCTGGTAATATCAATCCGTTTTCTTGAACTCACGTTCACTTTTTGCTCATTGTGCTGACTTCATTTATATCCAGTAGAGGGGAAATAAACTAAATCTCGATCTCTGGTGGAGATTGTTTCCACTTACACATCAAAAGTGCAATGAAATCATTCAAGAAAACCAGCTTGTGTATTTGCTATGATCTATTCTTCACCACTCGAGATCTGCGTAGCCTGACATTGCAAAGGGCCATAACAAGAACACTATACCAGATCAGACGAAAGAGTTTTGAATCCTGGATGTGTGAGATAGCGCAGCGTCAGCACCCGCGAAGGTCCTCGTGCGGGTCGAAGGGATGAGGATGGGACGGAGAACAATGGAGCGTGGATAAAACACAATCACCCTGATGCTTTTACGTTAGTCGCAACGAAGTACATGGTTTCTTTATCTTTGGCCACATTCACAACGTTAATGCACAATAATGTGAAAATGCTTCTTTAAAAAGTTAATTTATTACAGTCCAAACTTTCACATACAGTAAACCGCGCATCAAAACACCATAACGTGAAATAAAGTAACAATACTTAGGAGTTTCCTTGGTTCGAAGCCCACAAACTATAACGCGGCAACTACAAGTTAACGGTATTTACATCTCAACAGAAGACAGAAGAAGGAAACCCATTCACAAATGTGACTCGAAAAAATGGCTATTTGGAGCTTGGGTAGCATTTTATGATCCGATTAATTCAATAAGAAAACGAAGAAATGCTTTGACAGATGGAGTAAAACTCCTCGCAGCGACAAGCAGGATTGGATGGGCGAATAACTCCGACCCGCCCACATCTTACCATGCAAATGAGGATAACGTTACAAGGGCGGGTATGAAATCCTATACTACCACCTTGTCTGTCCACGATCCCCCTGAGCTCCGTCTCTACCCTGTTCCCCTTCCCGCAGCGAGGACTACTTGATAATATCAGCAAGAGGTATTACCAGTGTTGTATAAAGTACCCGACAGCCATAAGTGAAGAAAAGGTTACGTTTCCGTAAAGTGACTTAAGTGAAAGTAAAATTAGCCCATAAGAAATCTATTCAAGTAGAAATTTTAAAGATAATATTAAGTGTATTGAAATATCATAAAGTGTAAATAATTTTTCTCCCTGTTTCATATTCAGTCAAAAACAAATTTTACATATTTAAAATAATTCATGCTTACTTCTTTTTGCGAGCGAGTCATATTACGATTACTTAAGTTATAAGCCAAGTAGCTGCGACGTGAAATGACTCAGCGTGAGTGGACATCTCAATGCCTATACTAATTCACTGGGCTTATAGGAAAAGTGTAATGATTTTAAGAAGAAGTTAATTGGTTCCTGAAAAACCCTTTATACAGTGAAGTTTCATAACCTAATCACAATTAATTTGAAGGGAGAACATTTTTTAGGCATTTCCTGTTCCCAAAAGTGACTCCTGTTTTTGTTCAAATAACAGCAAGTTAAAAGAAAGTTGAGTAGCGCCGCGGAGGTAGAGATGCTGCCTCATGGCAAGGAGTCCAAGGTTCTCTTCTCGTGCCCATGTGGGTGATGGACTGGCGCTCTGTACAGGTGTTTTTCCTGCTTTGGGCTTGAAAATAGATGGATAAATGAAAACTGACGGAATATTTTTTTGTAATAAACTTAGTCATCCAAATTATTCCTCCTTAAAAATATCAATACACAGATGCTGTAATGACCGCTGTTCCCTATTACTGGCGATATGTCTATATACAGTATTAGAAAAAAAATATATTAGGTTATGGAAATAAAGCATTCGCAGTCTTAATCATTTTGTTAAACATGGCTCCAGAATACAACCGCATGAATAAGAAGACAGTAACGAAAAGCATCACTCCACACTTTTTCATCAAAAAGCAATTAAACACTGCCACCTAGTGACGGCATATTGTATTAACTGTTAAACTATTCACAGTATCCGATGAGTGTAAACTAGTGTAAACTATATTACTGTAGAACAGTATGCGCTGGCCTTTTTTAAGCGGTCTAGACGCGCTTGTAAACTCACAGGCATGTATGGAGACAGTCCTGATGTTAAAATCAAGTAGTATGCCAACTTTACCACTGGCCTGGCTATGATTTTTGTACCCTTATAATAACATACAGCTTTCTTTTACTGAGTTCAGATATTGTACTCATAACAGGGTACAGTGGTCATAGGCTCCACCAACAACTTGTGTCATCTTATTTTTTTCCAAGGTTGTGCAGTATGTAGTGTGCGGCAGGGGCTCTATCTAGAATTTGTTCAACTTTTTTTTATTTATGCCTATGGCTGATTTGCTGTTATTAGCTGTCTGTCCAATTGAAATTGGCTTGAGGCTCTTTACTCTCCATTGTTCTTGTATTTAATTTGGTACAGGCAGGCATTTGTTTTTGTAGAATTTCAATGATAGAACCTGTCAACTTTGCTATGTCTTTCTTGCTATACAGTATCTTGTTCAGTATCTCACATCCATTTGAGTGAAAGTTTTTAACTCTGTTTAGCAAGATCTGTTTCTCTCTGTTCATGCTTTAATCCACCTTGTATGCAGTCTGTAACCATCTTTGTATCAGCTCTTGATCCACATGCTGATTAATGAAGAGAATACTTTAAATGAGAGATGGCAGGGAGATGTATATGGTTAAATATTGTGCTGATTTAATATATTTAGGTAGTAAAGAATATCTTTGGTTTTAACCACAATACTAACCTAATGCCATTAAATCAGAAATAGTTTTTGAAAACCATAAAAGTAAATGGGTGGCATGGTGGCGCAGTGGGTAGCACTGCTACCTCGCAGTTAGGGGACCCGGGTTTGCTTCCCGGGTCCTCCCTGCGTTGAGTTTGCATGTTCTTCTCGTGTCTGCGTGGGTTTCCTTCCACAGTCCAAAGACATGCAGGTTAGGTGCATTGGCAATTCTAAATTGTCCCTAGTGTGTGCGCCCTGTGGTGGGCTGGTGCCCTGCCCAGGGTTTGTTTCCTGCCTTGTGCCCTGTGTTGGCTGGGACTGGCTCCAGCGTGTCCCTATGGTTAGGATATAGCGGGTTGGATAATGAATGGATAAAAGTAAACCCTTAAGTAAACCCTTAAGAGCAACTAAGTGCCTTGAGCATGGGAAAGGTGCTATATAAATAAAATGTATTATAATTATTAATTAAATCACACTGTATTTATCCAATCTCACATACTTAAGGAATGAGTGCAGAAACCTTTATATGGTCACTTTGGTGATATCACATGGCACAAAGTTCTGGTGCCTTCTTGGTATGATTGTCATGGAAACCATGACTTTGTATAGCAGAAAGTGTCAGAGCCAACAATAATACAAAGTAATGTTTTGATATAATGAGGATAAATTATCACTTTTTACAACAGCCTCCTAAGAATAAACTAATGTCGAAAATTAATTTCTTGAGTAGAAACATAAAGTAAAATAAAATGAATACACACAGGAAAGGTTCTAAAATTCTCACCATCAAATGCAAGTAAATCCAATTCATATCTCATGGTGTTGAAGCAGGAGATCAGGTCTTTTGTCACTGTAATTGTGGTCTTGTCAGCTGTTTTTTCTCTCTTTTCAACATTCAATCAATCAACATTTATTTATATAGCACATTTTCATACAAAAAAATGTAGCTCAAAGTGCTTTACAAAATGAATAGAAAAATAGAAGACACAATAAAATATAAACATAAGTCAACATTAATTAACATAGAATTAGTAAGGTCCGATGGCCAGGGTGGACAGAAAAAACAAAAAAAAACTCCAAAAGCTGGAGAAAAAAAATAAAATCTGTAGGGGTTCCAGACCAAGAGACCGCCCAGTCCCCTCTGGGCATTCTACCTAACATAAGTCAAACAGTCCTCTTTGTATTTAGGTTTCATGGAAGGACCTGATGATGATGGTCACGTGGACTTCTGGCTTTCAGTCCATCAATGTTGGTGCATCATGATGCTTTGAGTAGGTGCTGGTGGTGCAGGCCGCCACCACAAAGAAACCGGAAAAAGAAACAGAACAGAGAGAGTTGGGGTCAGTACGTATTTTGGAGCCACTGTGAATAGTTATTATGATGAATTGAACATACAGAGTATCAGTATTAAGTTAAAGTGAAGCTATAAAAAGACCATGTTAAAGTAATGTGTTTTCAGCAGTGTTTTAAACTGCTCTACTGTATTTGCCTGGTGAATTTCTATTGGCAGGCTATTCCAGATTTTAGGTGCATAACAGCAGAAGGCCGCCTCACCACTTCTTTTAAGTTTAGCTTTTGGAATTATAAGGAGACACTCATTTGAAGATCTAAGGTTACGATTTGGAATATAACATGTCAGGCATTCCGATATATAAGATGGAACGAGATTATTTAAGGCTTTATAAACCATAAGCAGTATTTTAAAGTCAATCCTGAATGACACAGGCAACCAGTGTAGTTTTGTTGGTCTAGTTTTTAAACTTCCTATTTTTGCTTCCTAGTAAGGAGAGGGGGATTCAGACATTCCCTCACTTTTGCAGAAGGTTTGACTTAGCTTAATAGAGGTTTGTTTTATTCAATCTCATGCTGAAGTACCTTATTCGCATAATGTTATTAATAATCTGTATTTGTAGTCTATTTATATTATGTGCCAACTGTTTTTGGATCTTGGCAAACACGTGAGTATCTTGAGTCTCTTATGCGGATTGATCTTCTGCTATGGGGCAGAAAAGAAAAAACACATATGTGTCAGTGTCACAGTGAAACCTCTCTTCCATACACCCTTTAAATCTTCCCTCATAAGAGATGCCTAATACCAATATATATTGGATAAGCCTCCTCTTAGCTCTGTACTAAAAGATATTATATACCTGACCACAAGGTTATGGAATTGAGATGTCATGTCAAGTGAAGTCAATTTTATTTATAGAGCACATTTCAAACAGTCAACCAAAGTGCTGTACAGCTTCTATAAATATATATATATATATATATATATATATATATATATATATATATATATATATATATATATATATATATATATATATATATATATATATATATATATATATATATATATAACACAGACACATGTATATGCACTAGGGGGCTCTGCCCCTTGCTCGCTTCACTCACCAACCCCTGGGCGGGCGCTAAACGCTAGCCACTTTGTGGATCTGCTGCTTGCATATGAGGAAGCAGATGTACAATTTAAATAGATTGTTATTTTCATGGGAATTGTTACATATGCATAATAGAACTAACTATTTTACATTACAGAGACTAATTAACCGTAGCAAAAAATAGTAAAAATGTAATAAATTGAAAGAAAATTATTTCTCATGTTGCGTTAGAGGTATTCATTGCATTTTATGCTCTTATTCTATTTGGCTTTGAAATTAACACGCAAATACTTTTTAAACTTACACTTTTACTGTGAAACTACAGAAAAACAATTTTTTGAGTTAACTTTACATCAAGATTGAGTTGAATTTTATTCTGTGTTTGAACTTACATCGTGACAAGGCAATGTATGACTGCCTGTGAGTGAATTTCCTTCTGTAAACAGTAATTCATGTGGTGGGAGACCGCACGGTGTTAACGGTTGTAGTTTTTCTTCAGGATATTTTAAATTGATATTTTCATGTTCCGCACGATCACCACCAACTGTTTCAGCATAGTCTATTGAAATGCATTTAACCAATTTGCCATTTAACCTATCGACATTTTGGCGTTAATTCATTTGACTTCATTGTTTCTCTGTGCTAAGATTGCCCATGCATTCATTTTTTCTGTTGATAACCCTTCGTGATGAAATTCTTCAATAAGATTTGGACATAATACGTCTTCTTTAATAGGGAACTTAAAGTGAGGAAAACGTTAAAATTTATAAGAGCTGAAAGAGTAGGAATTGTGTCTGACAAAAGCATTCACATGAATGAGAGGTGAGAGGACCATGTGGTTGAATATGGTTGAGAGGATGGCATGACTTGAAACAATCTCATGGCCAAAGTCTCATCTTGGGGGACTTGAAAACATCTCATCTCGTCGCAGGAATTTTTTATATAATAGAGAGACATAAGTTTTTTTTCTTTTACCCTATGCTCTGATTGGGGCTATTGGGTGGTTTAAGGGGTGGCGGTGTGTGTGTATTCCCTTCTTAATTTGCTTGCATTCGGTTTATTGAGTACACATTTCGCATTTGAATAAAAAAATCATCAACAAAAAAAAAAAAGTAAAAACTTTCTAAACAGTTAATCCATTCCTAAAATGCACCTTAATGTTATACAATGCATACATTTTTTTTAACATTTTAAAGAACTAGCTGTCCACTGCGGCTCCGCCCATGTAGTAGTGAAACAGGAAAAACTTTAAAAATCAATACAAAAATATGAGAAGGGCCCTGTCCGGCTCTCCACTCCTGACCTCTCACTTCCCCCTCCCCTTGGCCCGCAGCCTCTGTCTCGGATTAGCGCGAATAAATCGATGCCATAAGCAAACTATGATACTTAGCATGGTGAGAGAAATTGCAAAATCTACCAGAATGTTTAAGCAAAGTATAGAAGAAAACCCGATCTAAATCCGTTAAGTAGTTCTCTTGTTAAAAGTGGACAGACGTACATATAGGCAGACATTGAATTTTATATATATAGATATAGATGAGAAAATGCTTATTTTACTGCAATTATTATAAGTTTTCTTTCATTTAA